>NW_008684140.1:0-4759 GCF_000695815.1 Acanthisitta chloris
CTCTAGTGGGATGGGGGAGAGAATCAGAAGGGTAAAAGCCAGAAGACGCCTGTATTGTGATAAAGACAGTTTAACAGGGAAAGACACATACACAGGCAAAACAAAACAAGGAATTAATTCACTGCTCCCCATGGGCAGGAGATGTTCAACACCTCCAGGAGAGCAGGGAAACAAATGTTATCACTTCAAAGGTCTCCCACTTCCTCTTTCAAATTCAGTACAACAGGGTTAAGATTTATCCCAAATATGGAATATGTTGTCTTTCAGAACCCAAATAATTCTATAAATTTTTATGCTTCATTTTTGTTTTGAGGTACTACCAAATCCAAAATTTTCTGTTTAGCTTTGGGCAGTATCTCCTGATGCCCACAATGCCACTAAATTCCCAGAATTTCCTGGTTTGGGAGGTTCTTGGATATTTGTAGGGTTAATTTCCCAGCCTTTCTGTTTCATATGATCTCTAACTAATTCAAGGACTTGTTGCACTTCCTCCTAGCAGCTCTCCTGCATCAGAATGTCACTATACAATGAGTTATTTGCATCTGAGAGGGGAGCACTATCTCATCCAAGTGCTCAGCCACAGTTCCATGACTGGTTGCACTGTGCACCCATCCCTGGGGCAATCTAGTGAAAGAGTTCCAGGATGCTTCTGGTTTTTACAATTAAAGTAAGAACATCTGGCACAGCCGCTGTAAGGGGCACTGTTTTTTGGGGTTTTTTTAACTCCTAAAATCCAAGGTCATCCTCCACACCCCATCACTCTTCTTAACAGGCCAGACCAGGTTATGCTAAGCTGCGGTACCTGACTTTAAAACTCCTACATCCAATAAATCCTTAATTGTCTGTGAAATCTCTTCATGCCCCTCCCTGGAATCCTGTGTTGTTTCATTGTCACTAATTTAGTTGCAGCCCTGATACAGTTCTTTGTTCCAAATTGATACAAACCATCAGAAATATTCAAAGTTGGTCCCTTTAAAATATCAATCCCAATTATGTATTCAGGGACAGGAACAATCATAACTGAGTAATATTGCTTTGGGAGGTTCCCTATTTTCATTTCAATTTCTGTTTGCACAGCTTCCATTTGTTTCCTCCTCAAACCTATAATGAATACAGATTCCCCTTTAAATTTCTTAGGGTTTCTATATATTGAAAAGGCTTACACTCTAATGTTAACCAAGGCTTTTACAGTTTGTGAGGATCGGGTTTTCCAAAAGGCTTAAAGCTCCACATGGGGCTGCCAATCCTTTTGCACCCATTGCACCTGACCTTGGACATTACTTCACTTTTGGTTATTATGCCAAACTATTTCCCTAGTCTCTTTCCAAGGACACAAGTCAGAGTGTGGCTCCCAATCCTCCCTCTCCCCTGAACAGCCAATCCACCCATGGGGGTCCCTCCTGTGAGCAGAGCTGGAGTCCCGGTGAGGTTCCAGGGGGTGCTGTAAGCTGAGTTGTTCCTGAATCCTTTGTTTTAGAAATGTACACTCTCCTGTTACTTTTATTCAACCCCTCTATTTACACATTTTCTTGTACTAAAGCTGTGAACATGTTCATTCGAGAAATCTGAGCTTCACTACCCTTAGAACTGCCTCGGGTATCCCAGTTTCCTGCACTTCTCCTGGGGCTCCATTCTCCAAGGTCACCTAATTGCTGAACTCTTTCTATTACCATATCAAGGGGGTTCCCTGTCTCATTGATCAGGAGGGTCATTATCACATTCTTATATGCAGTTTTAACCAGCTTGTTTCTTACAGTAACACTCAAAGCACCCTGCATCATGGTGCCAGCATCTCCTACCTAAATAGCTACTTTCATCCCTTTTCCTTCATTCCTTTTACCACATCCTCAACCACATCCTTCCTCACTTATTCTTACCACCTTCTTCACTTACTCTTACCACCTTTTCCCAGTTATCAGATCCCACTGCACACAAATTGCTGGTGCAATCACTGAGTGCACTTTCTTATGACTCTTCCCCTCCTTTTCTTTCTTATGTAACCCACACAGTAGCTTTCTCCATTACAGTATGATAAGTGTCCAGTTTATCAACAAGCAGCTTATTTCATATTCTCCAAGCTTCTTCCATTAATACCTCTAGATCCCGATTTGCAGGCTCTTTAAACCTCCGGAGATTCTTTCTAATATCAGGGCTAGACTGCCCTGTCATTAATGATATTAGCTGTTGGTTTCCAGAATCAGACGCAGGTCTAAGGTGGTATATTTCCGCATAGCATCTCTCAGTCTGTCTAAGAATTCTGTGGGAGTTTCTTTGTTTCCTTGTTTAATATTATACAGGGCTGCCCAATTTACTGCTTTGGGAATAGCATGTTCCAATCCAAATTGAACTCGTAATCTATATCTAGTTAACATAGTATAATTTCCTGCATCATTCGGGTTCCTCTGTAGGTTAACAAGGGGAAAATGCTGATCCACATTCCCTTGTAAAGTGCCACTAGCAATTTGTCCCTGTACATGAGTACGAGCTCTTTTAATTACCAGTTCTTTCTCTGTTTCAGTTAACTCTGAAAGCATTAAATCAATGTCATTCCAGTCCAGGTCCTGATTTCACATCATTCACTCAGATCTCTTGGCTACTTTCCCGGGATCTACCCGAAACTGTTTAACCGCTTCCCTCCAGCTTTTTTAATCACTTGCAGAAAAGGGAACTTTGACTCGGGATTTACCCAAAAGTGTTTAACCTCTTCCCTCCAGTTATTTACATCGCTTGCAGAAAAGGGAACTTTGACTCTCATCGGGTCTCCTGCCAGTCCAATTACCTGCCTAAGGGTTGCAATCAAATGGGAGGTTTTTATTTGAGACCCCTTCTTAACTTTGCTGTGGTATTTGAGACCCCTTCTTAACTTTGCTACAAGTTCTAGTTGTAATTGTAGTCTGGCTGGTTCCCTCCCCTGAATCCCTAACTTCATCCCCAGAGCTTGAACTTTCGCTGTCAGCTGCTGGGTTAGCTACCCTATTTATCCCCTGATACTGGATAATTCAATTTTGCATCTCCTGAATATCCAGGACACCATCTGTCCCATCCTCTTGCTGTTGTCTAAGTTTGATACGTCTCTGACCTATACTACCAGCAGTGCAGCACCACTTTATCTTTGTCTTTGACACTCCTTTTTTATCCTCTTCTAAAGCGAGTACAAATTAATCTTGTGGGATGATACCACATGTTCTTTGCCACTCTGGCTTGTTTCTCAAGGTGAAAAACATATCAGCAGACATTACTTAAATCCTATTTGCCTTCTCTTATCAGGGGTAACAAAGTACTATATTTTACAGGGTCACATGGTGGCCACTTCTCAGCATCTTCTAACTTATACAACGACCACCAATTAGTATAATACTTAATTAAATCATTTCCCCCTACATTTCCAGGAAGGGTTACTCCTAAATCCTTCCAATGTGCCAGGACACACCCTAGTGGACTCTTTGGAGGAATTTCTTTACTTGTCTGGCTTCCCACCTGAATATTTAAAACAGTTTCCTTTCACAGATTTGTTTCACACACACACAGAATACAACTGAGTTTAAAATAGTTAATAAAACACAATATCACAAGTACAAGACACAAATTGCAATTCCAATACCCAGTTGCACACCAAAACTCATAAAACCTTAAGAACCAAATGAGGACTGAAACCCCTACCAAATGGGGACTCAAACCCCTGCAAGTGGGGACTCAAACCCCGTACCAAGTGTACCAACTCAGGAATTTCACCTGTGGTACGGTGCCCTCGTGAGATGTCTCTCCACAGCTTACGGGAACCCAAATGCCTAGGCCCAAACAAACCAAATTACCTAGGTACCAAAACAAAACAGAAACAAATACCTCATTTTCAAGCAGTCAGGCCTTGGCTGCTCCCGCAGTGAGCCGATGAAGTTAGAAGTCCCCCCGAGAACTCTCGGGACGCGCCAAGGGAGTCCCAGACTCCAGCAGATCCTGCAGCCGAGCAGAGATGTCCTGCCGCGGTCGCCAAACTGATGCCGAGAAAAGGCTGGAAAAGAACTACTCCCAGACTTGTATCTCAGAGGTAGCAGGTATTTGTTTATTCAGCGCTGGGCACAAGGGGGATGGCTCCACTAAACCTGTGCAGCCAGAGACAAAATCTTCCCAGTTTACATACTAAATGATCAGACATATTCATTAGCTCCAGGAATGGGTGGTTGTTATTATAATTAGTTCTCAGAAATCATTATCATATACTCCTCCTCCAACTCCTCCCTCTCGGCATCAGTCCCATGGTCCTGGGTTTTGTTTCTTCATTCCACACCCCACATGGTCTTAGGTTTCCCCCTACTGCCAAGGTTTTGAGTCTTATTAGTTCTACTGACTTACAGATAAGCTGCATCATTTCCTCAACCAAGCCAAAACAACACCATTAGTGAAGCTTCATGTTTGTACTATGTAATCCTTGCTATTTTGCTAATTAAGCTGAAATAGTGCAATTAGTAAAGTTAATCTTTATGCTTTCAGCTTTTGCTGTTTAATTCCTGCTTTCAGTCTACTTCTTGGTATCAAAAGCATAGACCTAATTGTTATGGGCTCCCCCCAGAGATGCCAGGTGAGGTAAGGCTGAGACTCCTTGAGAGCAGGAACAGGCAGGATTTTGAAGAAAGGGCTCTTTAGAAGGGTTAGAATGCAAAAGAGAGGAGAAAATGCACCTCAGGACCCTTTCTTGCTTTTTAAAGTGTATACCCTTAGGACTTCCAAGCCTACATGGGACTGATTTTAGACATACTCTCCT
>NW_008684141.1:0-3034 GCF_000695815.1 Acanthisitta chloris
ATTTAATAGATGTAGATAGTCACATCTATGAGTATTTCTCCTCTGCTTGGACTTATAGTGCCAGGAGGATACTAGCTACCACTCACAAAAGACCTGTCTTCATCTCACCCAAGGAATGCACCATTACAGCTTCCAACTTTTCACTGGGTACCTGGAGCAGAGGTAGAACTGCAAATGGGATAAGCAACCTCTGAAATGAGACTCAGTCATGACTGCTAAAACAATTCTACACTGCAGGCAAATAATGCCTTGATGTGAGGTTTTATCCTGAGTCTTCACCAGGCAACTGTTAATCTTATATCACACATTTATCAAATATTTATTCCTTTATTCCCTTTGGACTTTGTGATATTGATCTCATGCCTGTCACAAACAATGACAAACGACATCTTCTGCATTGCTGATAATAAAGATGCCTGAAAGGATGTAACTTAGTAGGAATTTAAAGAGATAACACCTGATCTACAAAGAAGAGTGAAAACATCCAGCAAAAAGCCATTAAATCACCAAATCCATGTAGGTATCACTGTGATGAAGAAGAGCAGAGCAAATATGCTACGTTGCCCTGAGAGGTGGCAGATGCCTCATCCCTGGAAACATTCAGTCAGGTGGGATGGGGCTCTGAGCAACCTGATCTAGCTGAAGATGTTGCTGTTCATTGCAAGAGGGTTGGAGTAGTTGACCTTTAAAGGTGCCTTTCAATCCTGAACCCTCCAGTGGTCTATTTTAGGCTTAAAAGGACTAGAGAAGCATATCTGAAATGATTGCATCTCTGAGATATTTGTATCTCAGCTGCAGGAAGTCACACTAGCACCTGAGAGTCAGTAACTTACAACTGAGGGACTGATTGATTCCAGCCCTTACCAGTATTTTCATCTTCATTATAAGGAATTAACTTCCTACAGAGACAATAATTACAAGTACATGAAGCTTGATCTGGTTGTCAATGAGTCCCGTGAATGACCTACAAAATTAAGTGTCCTCCTGCTTCTTTTATCTGAGATGCAAAGTAAATAATTGGGGTAGTAGGTGGAATGTTAACAGGCTTATTCCTCACATGAGTTTTCTGTAATATATTAGTCAAACCAGAGTATTCAGGATGTTTAATTTTCCTTACCAAAAGTTTAACCTGGTGTACATCCTGGACAACATACCTTTTATTGAGAAAAAAATTATATAAATCTGCTGCTCTGTTGGTTAAAGAAAAAAACCAACATAATGCACAGATTCATCTCTCAAATTAAGAAAGTGAAAGGGACTACACCATTGAATCAGAGAACAGATATAATTGAATATCAATAAACCAATGGCAATGGCTATTAGTCTCTATGGGAACTTGTAATCACATAACAACCACAAAAGAAGCCAAATGGGTGATAATGAGAGAGAGAAATGTTGCAGCATCACTGGCATGAATATAGGATTCATAATACAGGAGTTACACAGGAGAATATGGTTGGGCAGAGAGAAACCTAATGAAGTTCAACAAAGGCAAGAGAGGGTCCTGCACCTGGAGAGGAATAAACCCAAGTACCAGTAGAGGTTGGAGCTGACCTAGAGAGCAGCTCTGCAGAGAAGGATCTGGGATGACAGGTTGTCCATGAGCCAGCAGTGTGCCCTTACTGCCAGAAGGGCCAATGGCATCCTGGAGTCCATCAGAAAGAGTGTGGTGAGAAGGTCGAGAGAGGTGATCCTCCCTCTTTCCTCTGCCCTAGTGTTATTCTGGGCTCCACAGTTCAGGAAAGACAAGGAGCTACAGGAGAGGGTCCAGCAGAAGCCACAAAGGGTCTGGAGCATCTCTGTTATAAGGAGAGATTGTAGGAGCTGGACCTGGTTAGTCTAGAGAAAAGAAGACTGAGAGAGGATCTCACTAATACATACAAATATTTCCAAGGCAGGTGACAGGAGTATAGTGCCAGGCTCTTCTCCATGGTGCCCAGTGACAGGATAAGGAGTGATGGCCACAAACTACACCACAAGAAGTTCCACCTCAACATGAGGAAGAATTTCTTTCCATTAAGTTTTGTAGAGCACTGGGACAGGTTGCCCAGGGAGGTCATGAAGTCTCTGTCTCTGGAGACATTCCAAACCCACATGGACATGTTCCTCTGTAACCTGCTGTAGATGACACTGCCTTGGTGAGGGGGGTTGGATTAGAAGATCTCCAGAGATCCCTTCCAACCCTAAAAATTCTCTGATTCTGTGATTCTGTTATGAACAGAGTATTAGAAAAGTCTTTAGATTTTTTCCACTTTCATTTATCTTTTGGAAATAAGACTTGGGATATCATAAGTATCTGTTTACACGTCTCTTCTAAAAACTTTTTAACCATTAGTCAATTTAAAAAAATAATTGAATTGGAAGATATTCAGAATAGCTTAAATTTTGCCATTAAGATGATATAAAAAATAGGTAGCTAAGGGAACTGAGAACTTGAAAGTGCCTCACAGAGGGAAACACCATAATGTGACCATAGACCTTCTGATAGATCAGAGAACTCATATAATCATTTCTATATGTGTTTATATCATTATTTTGAATATAAATAGTTATTATTCATAGAATCATAGAATGGTTGAGTTAGAAATGACTTCCAAAGGACATGTAGTCCAACCCCCATGCAATGAGCAGGGTCATTTTCAACAAGATGAGGTTGTCAGAGCCCAAACCCATGGGAAAAAACCTTCATCAGCTCCAATGTTTACAGTAAAATTTGTGCACCTAATTTATTTTTTCAAGTAAGATTTTAAAAGAAGCATCTCCAAATGTCACCTAACCCTTCCTGGACCCCTCTTGTCTTCTGAGCTTTCCTGATTAATCAAAGACAGTTTGCTACCTAACATTTTCAATCTGCTCTTAATTCTCTCAGGCCTGAGTCCTAATTCCTGATCTCAAAGATTTTTCTGCCCCTTTGCTTCCCATTTGAATTCTAACTATGGAAATTGCTTCCAAAAAATGAATGATAGCAAAGATTGTAAAAAAATCCACAGAACCTTTTGGTTCAAATTGAGTATGCAGCTAATGGAAGATAGAT
>NW_008684141.1:3061-15534 GCF_000695815.1 Acanthisitta chloris
TTATGATGACAACGTATGAAGCTGTGACAGTTCTGGACTGGAGTTCCTGCATTAATCAAATGCTGTCTTCATTGTTTCTCTGGCACTTTTTCATTAAAAGAGTTGCAGCTGAGCTATAGTCCTGTAAGATATTCCCAAACTGCCTCCTTTTCAAGTACAAATGCTATCTAACCCTGAAATATCTGCATATTTCCAGGCATGTAGGTTTCAAAGCACAGTAGGGGGGAGAGAAAAGTAATTATACCTATATTTTAGGAGAAAGAGTGACAGAGGATGATATTTAATGTGTCTGACAGTGATCATGTGTTGCTTACTGTAATTTCTCTAATGTATGTCTGAGCACTCTCTTATCATTATCTCATACCTTTTTATAAATTCAGCCTCAAAAAAGAACAGGTTTTACAGAAGAACTGGTGAAGGCTGAACTGAGGCACAGAAGAAGCAATTTGAAGAAGAGACAAGACATTTATCATATCTAACTCTTCTCATGTATCAAAATATTCCTTTAAAAATGGGGAAACTTTTTGTCAAAGTCTAACAAAGCATTTCAGAAACATTCTAGACCAAATAATATTGACAATCATGAAGAACTCTCAATTTTTGCACCAATATTTATCAATTCAAGTTTGCTACGCATAAAGAGACCTGCACTGGTTCAGGCCAGCACTTAATCTCCTGTAATAATTTGTCTTTAAGATTGGAAATTGATGAACAAGCAGGGCAGAGTAAGGTCAGGACAGCAACAGGATAAGACGAAATAGCCTCAAGCTGCACCAGAGGAGGCTCAGGTTGGACATCAGGAAGAATTTCTTCACTGAAAGGGTGGTCAGGCTTTGGATCAGACTGCCCACGGAGGTGGTGACATGGGTGTTCAAGAAAGAACCAAATGTGGCACTTAGTAGTCTGGTTTAGTTGACAAGGTGGTGCTTGGTCAAAGGTTGAACTGGAGATATTGGAGGGCTTTTCCAACCTTAATGATTCTATGATTCTAAGGAAAGCATATCATGCAGTATGAAAAGAATTCAGTTTGGAGGAGGTGTCTGGATGTCTGTGGTCCACAATTCTACACAGAGGAGGCCCAACATCTGTGCTAGACTTGGTTTCCCCTCCAAGAATGGAGGTTGTATAGTACCTTTCGGAAACCTCTTCTAGTGTTTTATTCCAACTTCTTTGTGCTTATACCGAGGAGAAATACTTCTTGTCGTGCAGTATGTGTGTTGCCTCTTGTCCTTTCCCAGTGGATTTCTAGAAGAATTTGGTTCTATGCCTGTGTGTGGGGCTGAGTGACTGGCTCTGCAGTGCTTAGCTGTCTACTAAGGCTAAACCACGACAGGATTAACCATTTATTAAAGCACATGGTGACAGAAGGACTAACATTTTCTAAGACCCCACAGACTATTCTCAATAACACTGATCAGCATATTTCCCCAGGATTTGCTGAAAACAGGCAGAAACCTTTCAGCAGAATCCTCAGCTGCCTATCTTCAAACTTTTAAATGAATTTTTGAAGACCTGTCAGTGTTTACAGTAGTCACTGGCAGGCACTCCAGCCACTGCTGGAGTAGAATGAGGTGTTTGTTATCATCCTTAACTTCTGTCTACATTATTTTCCGAATAGTTCTTTATTTTTACCACCAGTTCTGCCACTTTCATTCATAGGATCCACTACTGCTACATTTATTTTGGTTTCTAGTATATGTAAGATTGGCTCTATAAGCTCTGTAAGCTATAGTTCTTCTAACCAAATGTTTCCCTGTGTATTTTGTTTTCCTTACTATTTATCCATTTTATACTTTCTGAATTGTATTAAAGGCTATAATTCTTTCCTCCTTCCATTTTGTCTGTCTACAAATTTTCATCGTTGCGTGTCTTACTTTCATTTTTCTGTCAGTCCAGGCAGGCTAATAGTCAGTGTGGCCTTTCTTGAACTGTAATTTCCTGAGTAGCTAATAGAATACACTTACAGCCTTTAATTTTTCATTTTATCTGTGTTTTGTTATTTATATTTCTGAAGCTGATTGAAGCAAAGTAGACAGTGATCACCTCTTTCTGTCCAACAGGTCATATCATAGGTCCAGATTAAATGCAGACACATTGACCTCCAACACCATATTTTTCCTTCTAAATCTTGAAATATTTTGGGGACAACCAGCTGTATTTTTGTCCTTGGTTGGACTGGAATACTCCAGATCACACCTACACATGCAGCTGTTCCTTGGACACAAAAGAGAATTGGATACTGATCTGCCTTCCAAGAGAGTAAATAGTGAACTAAATATCCTAGTGACTTTGCAGACTCTGCTTATAGATCCCAATATTAGCTATTGCAGGTGTTCAGTGGCACAAGTTGCATTTTCAGCTCAGTTTTATCAACAGCTTTAGTTGTGCCTGTGATGTAAGAGCTCATAAATGCAGGAGACAGACAAAATCTCCCCTGTCCTTCAGGTTTAACTTCTTTCTACTCCTTAATATTAAGGAGCCATATGGCAGAATCAGCTAATAATATGGGGGGAAAACAACTCAACAGCAAAACAACCAAAAAGAACAAAAAAAAGTAAGCTTGTTTATTTTATTTGTTGCTTTAAAAGGAGATACACTACCACCCTAAGTGAGCTCTAGTTGCATTTAGTGCAATAAAACTATGCAAGAAATTTTCTAAGACTTGACATTCAGTAATTGTCCATCACAAGGACCAGTGACCACTTCCATCTGATGACAAGTGAATTAAAAGATGTCCAAAAAAGACTTCTCAGATCCTTCAGATCACCTAGCCTGTATTTTTATTACTGCAGTTCTATTAGGAAAAACAGTGATAATAATTTGTGCTATTTGTTTAAGGCTCAATCCTGTTGCTCCCAAATTTTGTTACAACTACTTATTTTATTCTAGGGACTCTTCAGTTTTTGTTGAAGCCCCATGTGATGGACTTGGAACACAGAGCCATCAGACACTGGAAAATTCCCTGTTGAATGCACAGAGTGATTCCTTAGAGCTCAAACATATCCATGTCTTTTATTGTTGAATCAAATGCTCTTAATCACTAAGCAAAAATGTAACCAATTATTAAAAGTCCAAGGAAAGAATTCTATATGAAGATAACATCCCTCCAAATTCCCAGGAATGAAAGCACAACTTTCCAGAATTTATATCAGCAGGACCACAGTGTTTTGAATATTTCAATCTTTGTCTCCCATGATGCTACAAGCAGCAGTTGCTGTATGTGCCTTTGTTCCATATTCACTGGGATATGTTTCTTTTGGCCTGTGGTGTGAATGAAATCAGGTTTGCATCAGTTGTGCTCACTTCTAAAAATTGACTTGTTGCCCTATAGGGCTCTGAATGGACCAAAAGAAATACCTGTCCACTGGAAGGCAATGAGGCTGGTGAAAAGCGTGGAGCACAAATCCTCTGAGCTGAGAGAACTAGGAGTGTTTAGCCTGGAGAAAAGGAGTCTTGGGAGCACCTTATCACTCTCTACAACTATCTGAAATGAGTGTGCAGCGAGGTGGGGATTGGTCTCTTCTCCCAAGTAACAAGATGCAAGACAAGAGGAAATGGCCTCGAGCTGCACAGGGGAGGTTTAAGTTGGAAGGTAGGAATCATTTCTTCACCAAAAGGCTTGTCAGACATTGGAACAGGCTGCCCAGGGAAGGGGTGGAGCCACTATCCCTGGAGGGATTTAAAAGATGTGGTACTTAGGTATATGGTTTATTGGGGGCCTTGGCATTGCTGGGTTAAAGGTTGGACTCAATGATCTTAGAGGTCTTTTAAAACACAAATGATTCTCTGATTCCCTGAAAATGAGTTCAGAAATGGGTGGGAGTTACAATCAGACATCCAAAACATAAAGCTTGCTTTGGACTCCCTTTTATCATGCAACCAAAGAGCTGAATTTTTCCTGAGTGTTTTTGAAGCAGCACCAGCTTTGCACCAGCAGCATTCTGTTGCTCTCCTTGGTCTCTCTCCCTGGGTAGCTCCTGAGACCATACCCTGAATCTGAAATGGTTCAGCATTTAAAGAAATACTCAGTTCAATTTTCCATAACTAGCCAGAATTTCAGGTTTACCTGCCTCAGGTCTAAGCCTTAGCACAACAGGAGCTCAGCTCATTCTCTGAGAGGTGAGAGACTCCTCACAAAGGAATGTGAAACTCTGCTCTCTTCATTTTACCTGTCAGGACATTTTCCACCTTCTCCTGAAACACTTCTTGAGTCTTTCTGTCTCTGTTCCCTGCAGCTCTGGGAGCTCCCTGCCTTATTTGTTCCCAGTTAACAGAAAACTGCAAACGGCTAATAATTTTCCAAGTGAAAGAGGTTGATTTCCTTCAACCTGTCTTCAATTTAGTGCCTTCACTCCCTGGCTGGGGAGGCTGAGCCAAGTATACCTGCAAAGGAATATTTTTCTACCTTCTTTCTGAGGAAATTGTGTATATACAGTTATGTTGTCTGCCAGCCCATGCCAGTGATGCTTTGCTCTGCTTCATTAGGAAGATCCAGCTCAAGAAGGTAACAAATAACAAAAGTTTTGATGATAACAAATGGTTGAATTCCGAGAGACACAAATGAAGATCCTCAGCATGAGATCAATCATCTCAACAGACACCAGAGAATTCCCATGACAGAGCTAGAAGCAATCAAACCTCACAGTTCCTCTGAACATATATAACATATTTTAAATTTCATTTAAATTTCATTAATGTGCATCCCTTTAAGAGGAAAGCCTAGTTAGGCATCAGTTTGTTTAGGTGACCATTTTATTGATATGGATCTTTATTCCCTGATGTGTTAAAATTGTGTTCACTGAGCAGACAGACATAACAACAGTTTTTATTCGGATATTGATTGGGAAGTTATTTGCACTGATAACTCTCTTTATCTTCTCAGTCACTACCATGCTGCTGGGGCCTTGCTGTCAGAGAGAAAGAAATTGCACCTAATATTCCAGTTTGGGGTGGTGGTGCTTAAGGATGTCGTGAAATTACTCTCCTGTTTTCCTCAACACTTCTGCACAGGAAGTAACATTAATCCTGTGAGAGCTTTGTCTGTCTTTGTAAAATATTTACAAAACCTTATTTTTATTCTTATTATGATGGGAGTAGTTTCATATGTAGGGAATTTACAGTGGGAGAGAACAATTTTATGAAGAGAAAAATTCCTAATAAGAAAAACAGTTATTTAAAAGCTATTGTATCTTTTAAACATTGAATTCCTCATCCCAGCTCCTCCAGGGACTATGGAGAAATGTATTTGTGATTAAAGATATATTGGAGAAGTAACAATATCTCAAAACCAACCAATGAACCAAAAATAATTATTGACCAAAATATTTTTCTTCACAGCATTAATATGAGAGGATCTGTGAGTTTGATTTTGAAATATATATTATATCGGAAAAATAATTATGTTATTCAGAAACACAGCAAATGAGGTGCTGAAGCAGAACATTCCCTCCTTTACCCCCCTAAACTGGCTGGTAGCTTGTTTAGAGGGCTAAAAAAAAACTCCATTGCATTACTGATTGCACTTTGTTATTCTGCTTTAGTGATTAAATACATCAGCCACACCATCAAAGCATTAAGTCCTGATTAATCATCCTCAGAACCCCAGGAGTAATATACAGAACATCTATTTAAAGTGGAGGCAGAAAGATCCATTTAGGATTTATTCTTAGGTCAACTGGAGGATGTCCTTTGACTTTCCTTCCAATTATTTTCCTTCCATTTTTCCCAACTCCTTATAATTCACAGTATCATTGAATATCCTGAGTTGGAAGGGACCCATAAAGATCACCAAGTCCAACTCCTGGCCCTGAACTGGACAGCCCCAACAATCCCACCATGTGTCTGAGGGCACTGTCAAAGAACTTCTTGAACTCTGCCAGGCTTGGTGCTGTGACCACTGCCCTGGGAGCTGTTCCAGTGCCCAACCACCCTCTAGGGGAAGAACCTTTTTCCACTATCCAACCTAAACCTTCCCTGACACAGATTCATGTCATTCCCTTGGGTCCTATCACTGATCACCAGAGAGAAAGGCTCAGTGTCTTCCCCTGCACTTCTTTTTCTGAGGAAGCTTCAGACAAGCTGTAAACCTCCAAGGGAATGACAAACATATCTCTATAGACAGATGGTTATGTTGGATATTTCATACCAATAGATGCACTATTAGGATAGCTATTCCCCCAGCATGACATAAGAATCTGTTCCACTGAAAAGTGAAAAAAAAAACTGGAAAATAAGAAATAGAAATTAGACCCTGGATATCATGTCTTCCTCCTCATAGTACCAACTAGTTTCTTGTGTCATCTGCTCTCTGTTGTTAATATTCACCTTGAATGTGTATTGCTTCAACACTGAGCCAAGGCTCATGCTGCACAGGCAATCCAAAGAGATCCTGTGACACTTTTCATTCTGAAAATCTTTGATACTATCACCATAGAAATGCCTGCATAGTTACACCTTCTACTTGGAGAAGAAAATGATGTGTCATACTCCCGAAAAGATGCACAAGGGCTATAGGAGACCAAGTGATTCAGTTCCTAAAATTCTGACATGTCTTTCTAAAGGTGTAGCTTAGGTAGCTTGTTTTATGTGCTACTTTCTTCTGATATGATTTGAGGAGCTTACATACACCTCTGTGGCATGGGGGAGCCTCAGCAGCCAGTCTGAAATTATGACTCTCTAGGGAGGATGGTGTGAAGAGATTTGTGCTGCAATTCCAAATTCCTGTTGCAATTGTGTCCCTGTTATTTGTATATGATGCAGGAGAAATTGAAATAATTCATTTATTTCATTTTTAACCCTTAAATTAAATGTATCCAGAGTCTGAAGCAGGTAGAGTTTATCAGGCCTTGAACAGGCTTCCTTTCAAAGAAATTAAGAGGAAATAAATAATTTTGAACATCTGATAGCAAATTATTTGATAATTCAAATTTCAGTGGAATCATAATGGAAATGTAAATAACATCCTTGTGAATAGCAGATGGGTTCCCATGATGGATGTCATTAAAATAAATGATAGGAACATTTCTGCAAACAAATAGACATTAATTGAAGCTTTATTACAATATGGATCTGTACAAAAACATATTACACATGTCTGATATGTAAAGAGGCGTTTTTCCCCTCAATTAATGCTGTATTAAATCCTAATTTATTTATTTTCTGAATGTAACTAACTTAGAAAAATAATCTCCTCAGTGTAGATCATTTCTTCATTAGCCTCTGGAGAAAATGATTCTCTCCCTGGGGATGAGTAATCTATACTCCTTCATTTATTCTGTAACTAGATTGTGTTTGCAAATACAATTGCATTAATAAGCCTCCCACTTTCTCACAGTCTTAGATAAGTTTAAATATAGCATTTTGGTAGTGCTTTTATGATGAATGTATCTATTGCTACAGGCAAGACCAATTTTTCAGAGCTATCTACATAGTTATTCAGGGGGAAAAAAAGTGTTCACTATGTTCTGGGAGAGTTTAATGCATAATGACTGCCATACTTATTTCAAATTAGGTAAATACCTGTGCAGAGCAAGTGAGAACTGCAGGTAGCCATTTCTGTAAGCAAGGTTTTCCTCTGCTTACACAGTCATAATTCCATGTAGAACTCAGAAGTGCTGTTACACTCATGCTTCTTGTGCAACTCTATGAGCCCTGGTAATAACATATGGAATAAAACCCATTTTTCCTGCAGTATTCTGATCCATGAGGCTAAGCCTGGACATTGGTGCATCACTTGTAGATCATGTACTCTGGAGGTTTTTATCCCAAGGGGACCACGTGCTATAGCAAATGATTGACAACAGCAGGAAAATATCCTGGGAAATGCAAGTGAATCTGTAAAAAGAGTTTCTTACGTTATCAAACATGTTCTAGCACTGAAAAAGGCTCCTCAGGGAAGTGGTGGAGTCACCATCTCCAGAAGTCTTCCAAAAACAAGTAGACATGGCAGAGTGTGATATGGTTAGTGATTATGGTGGTATTCAGTTGAAGGTTGGACTTTATGACCTTGGAGCTCTTTTCCACCCTTAATGATTCTATGATTGTGTGATTTGGTGTGACAACACCTACTAGAAGGAACAAAATTTTACAAGTGTACAAAAGAAAAGCTTAGAGCCCTGGGGGTTTGTTGTGAGCTTGTGGTCTGTGTATCAAGGGATTGAAATTTTTTTCCTTTGTAGGGTGGAAAGGAGCTACAGAGGGGCCAAAGCAGAGAAAGGGAAAACAGAATATATAAAATGTCATGTGACCAACTCCAATTTGAGTTTCTATTTGTAAAAGGACAGAAAAGAAAGTTGAGAAATTTAGGGACCAACTCCAATTTGAGTTTCTTTCTATGTGGTATTTGTAAAAGGACAGATAAGAAAGTTGAGACAAACTGAGACCCTTATTGGCTTATTTCTCCTACAGCAACTGCCTTTGTATCAGTTCCCAGCCTAAGTTTATAAGGAAAGCCTTATAACCTCCTGGCATGTTATGGCAAAACACTGCATCTTAAATCTGGGGAGGCTCTTGATTCATCCAGGTTCTTCTTTAATCTTGAATGAGAGGGGAATATTTACAGGATGAGCAGAAAAAACTGCAACTATATGCAAGAACTTGCTGTTATTGAGATCTCAAGGTACTGCACTCTTCAGCATCTTCAGCATAAAACTTTGGTCTTCCCTTTCTCCCTGTCATTTTTAGCAAACTCTGTCTAACTGACTAGGTAGGGAGCCAGGAACACCCTCACATTCCCAGAATCCAAATGAAGTTTTAAAAATGGGGAACATACACTTTCCTTGCAACAACTACAAAATGTTCTGCAGTGCTTGGAATGATGTTGAGGAATATAGTGGAAAAGATCAAGTAGCAACATTTGCTGGATTTTATATATTCAGGATTTCCAGTAGGAATGCAGAAGATGCTATAGGAAAAGCACTTCAGGCATTAGAAAGAAAGAGATAATTAAAAGATTTTAAAGGATAGGATTAAAATTCAAAATGATCTGGAGTAATTAGCACGTGGGACTGAGACTGATAGAGTGAGACTCTTAAACCAAAATGAAAATCATTCTTCTGGAGAAAGTGTAATCCAGCATAGAAATTTGGCATTGAAGGAAACTGGAAAAGCAGTGTAACAGGGGGGAAAGATGTTAAAAGGGTTGCAGAACCTGTCCTATGAGGAAATACTGAAGGAGTTAGGTCTCTTCCCCTTGGAGAAGAGAAAGCTCAGAGAGACATCATCACAATATTCCAGTACTTAGAGTATGGCTCAAAGAGAACAGAGGCTCTGTCTCTGTGAGGAGCTTCATGGAGAGGACAAGGGACAATGAATACAAACTGCACTGTTTTATCTTGATGTGACAGTGAAAATTTTTATAGTGGAACAGTCAATGAAAAAAAGAACCTCCCCAGGGCTGTGGTGCAGCCCCCACTGCTGGAGGTTTTCAAGGTGTGATGGGACAGGGTGCTAGATGGTCTCATCTAGGTCTCCTTTCTAATGAAAAGTTGGACCAGATGGTCTTTTGAGGTCCTGTTCTATGAGTATATGAATTAATATATGCCCTACACTTATTTTTTCTTCCACCCCCTCATATCCAGAGAGATCTGGGAGCAGGATGGCCCATATGCTTCTGTGAGATTTCTTTCTCTCCTCAGTGTGCTGCTTCTATATATTTCTGTGAGCGAAGACAGGTTGTGTGTGCATGTCACATGGAAATTAAATTTGCTCTGACCCTTTATACTTCAAGCTCTCTGTCTCACAACTAAGTTCCCACCCTGCTGTTGCCAATTTTTCTCCTAATATCCATAGCAACACGATTGTCTTGTCAATCAAATATTTCACAAGTTTGGAGGCCTGAGAGGTTTATTAAAACATCTTCTCTGCTTTCTGAAGAATACAAGGCCAAGATAATTTTCCCGTTTCCCCTGTGATGAATCCAAAATGTATATTTGTGAAACATATCTTCCAGAAAAAAACCACATCTGTATATGGCCTGTAGAGCTTAGGAGAATGAAGCATTTACCAAGGCCATTGGGAGTTTTAGTCTACATTAATTCTTTTCATATATTTAAGAATTTGTGTCCTGTTTCTAATTTGAATTTATACGTTTTTTGCTTCTGGGCTCTGTTTCTTGTTATGTCTTTCTCTGTTAAATTAAAGATCCCTTTACTACCTAGTATTTCTCCCTGTAGAGATATTTAAACCATAATAGAGTCACCTCTTGATTGTCCTTTTTTAGGATAAACAGCCTCAATTCTTTATGTCTGATTAAATAAGTCTTTGAGCACATGAAATATCTAACAACCAAAAAGGCTAAAAATTCTTCCTCTGTCTTCTTCAAACAACCCCAAAAAATGGCATGGGTACTCAAGAGGGAGCACTTACAAGAAAATATAATAATCTATACAACAGTAATGAGTTAGGCTGCAAATACAGTAGCTATCCCAGTGTGGGTGGTGCTTTAAAAGGCAGCTGAGAGATACGAAATAAAGATGAAAATTTCGGATATAGACTTTTTGGTAATTAAAGAGAGACAGTCTCTGTTCAGAGAAAAAGATGTAGCTATTGCTTAAAGAGTTGGTAAAGAAGGGCTCAAGCATTTCTTATATCAAGTAGTGCCCATAAACAGAGAAAAGCACATTGCAAAACTAGGGAGACTTCGCTAACGAGGGCTTGAATGTAACATTAAAAGAAATATCATAACTAAACAATAATTCTGGGATTAGAAGTAATTGCCGATGAAGGTTGTGGAATTGTCATCAAAGGAGTTATTCCAGCCTTATTATGAGCTTTCAGGATAATGCAGTGTGTTAGAAAACCACAGGGAATGATTGTGAACCCTATAAGGTCCCTTTTGAAGCCAGATATCCATGATTAGCTATTTTAGGCCACATCAAGCAAACTTCCTTCATTTGGATATAAATAGAGTGATGATGTTGAAACACCTAATGAGTGTGTGTGAGCCACATTAAATGTCAGTGTTCCTGATGATCTGAAAGAACTTTTTTTTTCAATTTCTTTAATTAAAGCCCAGCAAATCAGCATCAGACTTGGACAAATAGCTTTGTAGGGAACTGCAGGCCCAATCTTCCCATTATAAATTTCATATTCCAATTTTCCATTGTAATTTCATATTGTGTTGAATCTGAAAACATATCTGACCAGGTCACTGTAGTGCCAGATCAACAACTGCCTTACCACTGGGCATTGCATCAGTGGTAGCACTAAATCAGTGGAAATTGGTCAACTAGTGAGGATCACCAGGGGAATTCTTGATCTGTGGTGCTATAAAACAAAGGGTAGGCCATGAATGATAGGGGAGGGGATATTGCTGGTTGGAAATCCTGCTTTGTTATGAACAGAAGAAAAGGTCTAAGCATAAGATTCTCAAGGCTGACACTGGTCTTGCAATCCTTATCAACTAAGTCACTAACTCAAAGACTTATCAGTTGCATTCTCTCCATGCTGCACATGTAGGTGGCCCAGCTGATTTATGATCCAGCTGGGATATATATCCAGTGCAGGACACTCCCAACAGTGGAAAAGAGGGACAGCTGAGACAGAAATGTGATGGGCTGTCTGTGGGTGTCAAGACTAGGCAGTTGAGATTAAGCTGGAATTCCAGATTGCCAGAGACTCTGCAGTTTTATGTTCAGTGTTCAACAACATTTCCTTCTTTTTTTTATCCTTTAGGACTATGTTAAAGGATTAACTGCTGATTGTATTTCTTTTGAATCAGGACTTTGTTCAGTGTCTTACCATCTACAATTACAATACTCTGGTAACTCTGAACAAGTCACAATCAATAAAAAAATCCTGGTAGGAACATAAACCCAGAGCTATTCATTTAATCCCTTAAAATGGGACAAGGCTTCTTGCATGTCTCATTGAGGTTTTTCAAAACTGAAGCCATCCGTGGTCATTTTTCAGGAGGTATATGCAGTAAAAAATAAGTACAGGTGAGATACAGAAGGAAAGAGGAGATAGGATGTAGGAGATGAGTGCTGGATATTCTTGCAGTACAGCTAAAGATGTGTCTTCTAAAATCACACTAATTTAATCCCTGAGATATTTTAATCTAATTGGGTCTGGCCTTAGAAAATATGAAATTCGTGTGTTCATTCAAGCTGTGGACACTTCTGAAAGGAGGGGATTTTATATATAAAATGTATTTGTCATGGTATCTGTCTCTTTCAGCTGCAACTCACAGTGTAATGGTCTCCCACAATGCAGGTTTGAGCACTGAGTTAGACAATGAGCATCAATAGGTCTCCTATCACATTCTTGGAACAAGACAAGGCACAGCAAGGATGTGGACTGTTTTCTTTTGAGTTTGGTCAACCTAAGGCCAAATATTTATCTGGCTATGAATGTTTTAGCAAGAAAGGAGCAGTTAATTTTGTTGCAGCAGTGTCATGGTTTGACCCCAGCCAGCAACCAAGAATCACACAGCCACCAATGGGATGGGGTGTAAAAGCTAGAAAAACTCATGG
>NW_008684142.1:0-1083 GCF_000695815.1 Acanthisitta chloris
CACTGTCCTCGGCCGGCGATGACATCTCAAACCCCGGGTGACTCCGTGGCTTCAAGCGACCTCGCGTTGGTCATGCACAATGTTTTCTCCCGGCCTCTCTCCCTTCCTCGGCTTCCTCCGGCTCTTGCTTTCTTCTGCTTCCTTCTTTCCCGCTCACTCTCCCTTCTTTTCTCCTCCCCCCGCAACCGAACGCCCCCCCCTTTCTCCCTCCCCTGAAGTTTCTCCTTCTGTCTGATTAAATGAGAAGGAAGTGTGGGAGTGGTGGTTTTGAAGCTCTCCCTTTAAGAGGCAGCCTGCAGTGACGAATTGTTGAAATTGCCATTGCAGGATGGCATTCCGCTATAAATTCATTGTTCCACCTCCTCTCATCTTCACATTTCTCTCCCTTCTCGTCTTGTTCACATCGACAGACTGGGGATAACAACAACAACAACAACAGAAAAGATACGGGGAGGGGGCTTTTACAGAAATCCGTGACGTTTTCCGCTTCTTGGGCTTTTCCTTGCCTTTTTTTTTTTTTCTTTTTAACCATCTCACCGGAGACGATCGAGGCAATTTTTGGTGCCTGAATTTCTTCTTTCCCCTTCTCCTCCTTCTCTTCAAAACAAAAGGAGGCAAAAGAAGGAAAGGGAACCCACCGGACCCCGACAAAGTGCCGAGTCGCAGCAGACCTGCCCCCTGCCCCTGCTGCTGCTGGGGATGATCCGGTGACTACAGCAGAGAAGTGGAAGAGGAGTGGGAAGTGCTCAAACTTCTCTACTTGCCGGCTCCGAGCCTCCTTTTCCTCTTTCCCCACTTTGCCTCCCCGGCAGCAGCGATTTGGGATTTTTTTTTTTTTTTTGCCTCTCTTTCTCTCCTTCCATGTGCTCCTGGCTCTTCCCTGAAGAGAAACACAAAGTTTACACGCGAGAGGCTTTTGTTGACATTTTCTTCTCTCCCACTCACACTTGAGTTCGGGAGGGAGAACTTTCTTTTGCTTCTATTCTTTTTCCCCCTCCTCCCCCGCTCCCCCCGCACCTTCCTCCTTCTCTCCACTACGCTGCCGCGCTCCGCCGGACGGCTCTCTCCAGCCCCGGCCCCGAG
>NW_008684143.1:0-25399 GCF_000695815.1 Acanthisitta chloris
CAACTGGATGTGGCACCATTCACCACCACAGTTCTTAATCCAGCAGAGAAATATTCATATCTTGCCATCCTGATCTTCTCTACTTATCATAAGCAAATTATATAGAAATGCTTCCTGACCGCAGACCACACATGTTATATTCTGATCTTGCTATCATTCATTATTTTATTCCAAATAAGGAGGATTGCTTTGGATATTCAGTTTCTGGAACCAATTAGAAAATGTCCATATCCACAATTCATGCTGCCTAGCTGAGTTTCTTTTCTTACTGACAGAACACTGCCTTTCATATCTTTAGCTATCTTATCTTAAATGATCTTACCATTTGGAAATGCTAGTGAAAGATGAATAGAAGTGGAATCTGGTTTAAAACTCATACCTGTTTTATAACACTGAGCTGACACTCATGCTGTCCCTCTAGTGCTTATTCACTCCTGGTTTTCTGCTGGTGTTTTTTCTGCTAGAAAAGGCTATTAGCATTATGTCATTAATAAGATTGTCATTCTCCATTTGCTACACATCTTTGATATCATGTTGTCATTGATAAGGTCTTTGTTGTAGGGGCTGTTCTGAGAATATTTCCAAGTGGCAATAGTAATCCACAAAGCTGCAAAGCATATGCTCTCATTGAAGGACAAAGGCTGAAGTCAGAAAATGGTATATTGCTGATTTTCTACCAGTAACTCCAGTAACATTTTTTCTTTGAAGGCTTCTCAATTTTCATTAACTTTAAGTTTTATACCAGAAGGTAAAAGGCACCACCACAAAACTGGTGCAAAAGACCAGGGTCTCCAATGAAATACTATAAAAGATAGGGAAATAGAAAATATTAGGAAAGATAAAATAGCCTTCTTCCTCAAATAGTGTCTATTTCCAATTATAATGCTTCACCCTCTTTTTACTTTTTTTGCAACACAAAATTAAACTCTTTTCAGGTAGCCTCTGCCTGACCCTGGGCTGATGCTTTACAACATGGATGTAGTACCTTTTCCATATGCAGCTTGAAAAGCTTTTAACAAACACTGTAATTACAAAGTTATGTAAAAGTGAACTGGGATTACTAGCAATAATGCAGTAAGATCTTAATTAATCTTTTTTTAATAGCCATTTCAGGGAAAAAGGAACTTGATAGGTTGCCTTATACAGAAACAAACGGGAAGCAATGAAGAGATTGACTGCTGTTCCTTATCTGAAGATTGAGTTTCAAGTGCTAAATAGATTGAAGCTTAGAGAAAAGGCTTGAGTACAAAGCAGAATTTAAATTTTCTTTCTATCTTCCAATTTTATCCCAAGTTTCTGGTCTTTTAGATGATTTGAAATAAGAAAATCAAAGCCTAATACCATGATTGCTGCTTGGATAACAAAAAATTATTTAAATATAATAGGGTAAAGAAAAGCAAAGCATCTGGGGCAATGTAGCTTATCTTAGCACATACTTTAGAAGCGTCTGTCTCCTGCTGGAACGTGATGCATAAAAAAGAGTAGAGTCTTGAGTACTAAGATGGTTCCTTTCTGTAAAAAAAAAACCAGCCAACAAAGGCAGTGGTAAAGAAGTTGATATGGTCTGGGCTACAAGAAAAGAAACTTTTAAGCTTGATTTTAGTATTAAATATTTTACTGAGTAGAAGATAAAATAAATATAACATATAGTAATATAGATTTTCATATTTTTATAAGTTTTGAGATTCTTTTATATTGCCTTGTTTTATACTGACTGATGAGACATTGGTTGATATGTGATGTGGAAAAATTCATACCCTTTAAGCACAGGAAATTACATGTCCTTCAAACTACTCCATGTGTGCATGCTCATGTAGATGTGAAGCCAGTAGCCAGTCTCTGCAGAATGTAATATTACAGGGACACCTCACAGGTACATAGTGTTCCCAGACCATGTTGTGAACCTTGTGAAGAACAACCTTGAAAAATTGCTTCTTCCATTTCTGCCTTCTGGGAATTTTGCCATTAGCAGCTTTATGAATCTTTGACTATGAAAAGCTGGTCCCTTAGTGGTCTTGTTTAAATGAAATTTTTAAAAAAATAAGGAGTATATGTACACCTTGTCCTTAGCTCCCTAGCATTAGACAGGAATATGTGTGGGTGATGTGGAATGGGTGTAGTGAGTTGAAAAGGAGGCATAAAATGAAAGCTCATGTCCAGTGCACAGAAAAGTGGGCCCTTCACTGCTCTGTCTGCATAGAAATCAAATTGCTAGTTAGTATCCACCCTGAAAAAATCCTTCTGTTTAAATGGGGCTTAGCATTCTTAATATTTCTCATTGCCCACCAGTGATTTAAAAAATGCCTTTCTACTAATAAAAATCAGTCCAAGATTTTAATGAGACAGAAAAGTTGGTTCAGTGAATTCCAGCTGTGGGGTTTTTTTCTATAGTCTGGACAGCATTGCTGAATAGGAGAGAAAGTCTGTAGGTAAACTGTCTTTCTTTTTTCTCAGTTGCTCCCTCCCTTCCTTTTCCCTCCTCTATGACAGAAGACAGCATACCTATCAATGCATGTCAAAGTAGTGGAGAAAATGTTGCTGGCAAAGGCAGATACAAAGAGAGCTACAAATCTACAGCACACTCAATATGCATGCCCAACAGTGGTGTTAGCATCACAACTCACAGCAACTGTTCCTTCCCATCACACCCACCTCCACTTTCCTTTTTTTCTTCCCTGTGTTGTTCTCAGGCCAGCAGCTATGTGTAAACAGGATGTGGGAGCTGTACTGAAATGTGCTCAAGCCCTGTACACCTCCATCCTCACCTCTGGCTGCAACGTGCATCCTGCCTGGAACATCTGCTTCAGATACAGGGAAAGTTCAAGCTGTGCAGAGAAGGGCATAGCCTGGAGTTTTCAGCCAGATTTCTCTTGTCATCCCTCTTTTTTAGCATTTAAAAAATATAGAAAATGTATTGTTCTTCTAACTGGAGGGCAGGTTTCCTAAAAAATCAGTGTTGAATATTTGTAAATAACCTATCTACCCTATATTTAATAATTGAAATATGTTCTAAGCCCACAAAGAATAATGTAACTTAATGTTTGTTTACATATTAGTTCTAATGATGTTAACCTAAAGGTGCATATTCATATGCTGTTGATATCCTTGATGTAACTTGAGATGGATTTTCATGGTTGGCAGTGTGGTTTTTTTAAAATTGCCTCTGGTAATCCAGCTAAAATAGAATATGGTACTTTAGTGAACAGTCACAGATTTCATTACAGAATGGATTTCATTACAACTCAAAAACTTAAAGCCAGAATAATGTAAATGGTTGCTGCTTTTCAGTAGACTCCACTGCAGGCACTCTGGGAGATCCTGGGAATTCTGAGGTAAAAAATGGCACTTAGGAGTCTCTAATGACCAAGCAGTCCTGCGTAATATGCAGCCAGTGCAGCTCTCCTTAGCAGAATTTAGACACGTCAGTTTATGGTAAGCATCACAGGCAGCTCAGTAGACAGTCTGATTTTTAGCATTAAATCTTCTGATATAGAAAAACTGAATGTCAAAGTGATTCATTGTCAGAAAAAAAAAAAAAAGGTATAACATCCTTATTCATTCCTAGTGTAACAGAGAAGGCAGTCTGTTAGAACTGAAAATACCAGTGTGGCCACACTCACAGAGCCTCTGGACATATACATTCAACAAGCTGCCTCCAGTCCCAGTAAGAGCTGTCAAAGGGCTGTTGCTGTCACTGAGGAGGCCATAAGGGTGCACCTTACACCTGAGAAAAGAAAGAGAACCCCTTTCCCCTCCTACTCATCACCAGCTCCCCTCTTGTTCTGGCTTGACCTCTAACCCTTTTTGCTGTCCCATCCATGAAGCATAAGAAATCAATTCTGTTCAAAATCCTGAGGAGCTCTTGAGGCACACACACACACACTCACTAGTGAGTTAAACAGGAACAGGGTTATGTGCATAAGGGAGACAAAGACTCACAATTAGAAATCAGGTGAAATATAACACTAACAAGTCTCCATTTCTACTTTGACAGACTTCAGAATAGATATTTTCAGAAGTAACGAGGATGACTAGAGACTTTAACAGGCTTTTGAAACAAACCTCCATTTAGTTTTGAACACATCTCTTGGACATTTATTGTCTGAAGTTCCTGTACAAGTATTTTTGTCAATACATCTAATCAAACACAGCCATCTGCAATATTACTCTCTACATCTAGATTAACTACATATTCTGCCTTTACAGTGAATGGGCAGAAATAGCACTTCCAAGGTACCACTCATCTCATGTTAGAGCAGGTCTCTCATAAGTCCAGTGAACATCCAACTATATAAACCTAGCCTCAAGCTGCCTGTTTTTCCCAAGGTCAAAAACCAGACCCAGGTAACCTTTCCTACATAGGAAAACATTTCAAATATTTGAGATGGCTCTTACACTTTGTGACATTAATTAAAATGCAGAGCATAATCTTATCTGCAAAAGTATGGGGTCTGATGGGCAAAGAACTGCTAAGCCTGTACACTGAGCCTACAGTATGGGAGTATTTCCTCCCTACAGAGAAAGTATAGAAACTCAGAATAATTTCCAGTTTTGTACAGCTTTCAAACTATTGCTTTAATGGACTATGTCTGTTTCCCCTACTCATTCAATTTTCAGTTCTCCTCACCTCTACAGATCCACAAAGTATGGTCATGCTATATGCATGCTTGGGTTTTTTCCATGGTAGCTCCTATACAGTAATTGTTGCTTTCTCCTGTGCCAGCTACTTCTTTCTGCCACTGCCTTAGTGGTGCCTTGGTTGTACTGATCCAACTACCTATGACTTCAAGTTGCAAAATGTATCTACAACTGCATCATAGTTCTATGACAGATGTGACTGACCTAAGGCTTTTCTGTCATCCAAAATCCAGCATGACTGATGTGCTGCTAAACTATTTCAAGACAAATGGCCACAGACTTTAGTAAGGCACTGTGGTCTGCCAAGATGCAGGGTCCTGGGAAAGGGTTAATCATCTGCTTAAAACTGTTTTTAACGTGCCAGCATCTAGCAATCAAAATGAGATCAGGACTCATTTCACAGGGTGCTATAGAAAGGTTTCCAGCATATTGCAAGTTAAACAAGCAAACAAGAAAATCAAAGGAAAAATGGAACTGCAGCTATGTGAAGCGAGTTGCTCAAGGTCTCTCAACAGGTTAGTAGCAGGACTGGAAATTGAGTGCTTGGGGCCTTTCTAGAATTCTTTATCTGCAAAGTATCCTTAATTCCTACTATCACATAAGCCTTTTAAATTGGGGCTTCATGTTCATCATCCCCAAGGTGACAAAGTGATAAGTCTTCTTTTAAAAACAAGAAGTACTTCATCCTTGCAGGGGGTGTAGCAAGGCTGTTGGAAATAGGCTGTAGCTCTGAGGACATAAAAGATAGACTCTTCACAGTAAGCAACAACAGGTCAGCACACTGTGCAATGCAAGTCAGGATTATAATTTCTTGTGTACACATGAAAAACAAATACAGATATGGTCCCTTTAATGTGGGTCTAGGCTCTAACAGGTCCTCTTTGTCACCCCTTAGGCTCAGAACAAGGTGGAATTTTGTTACTGGGTCTAGGATGCTCTAGAATTTCTTACTGTTCCTATTTTTAAGGGTAATTTCAGCCTTTTCTAGCTGTCTCAAATCCCTTTTGGAAAATGCATGTTTAAAAGGAGTTGAAACTCAGTAGACCAAAAAAAGAAAATCTACAGAAATGACAAAACAGTACATTATCATATTATCCCTCATCACATTTCAGTCTGAAGTTGCAGCAATTTTAAATACTGGCTTTGCTTGCTAGCTTCTCTGCAACCACTCCAGCAGCACCAACTCAGAGTCCACTTGGTCTTAAGCTCGCATTCACCTCTTCAGAAATTATGTAAAGTTTCATAAACATGATTTCCTCCTACTTCCAATAGAGAATCCTCAATTAGCCTTATAAACAACATACATCTCCCAGGCAGAAGGTAAGGCGACCTGTAGTGGCCACTGCTGCCCAAACTAATAGGAAAAGGACAAAGTTGTTTTCTTTACATTTCTGACATGACACGTCACAAAGAAATGCCAGATTGGGGTCAAGTTACACTATGCTGCACTGTGCTTTTTGGTCTTGTGATGTGATGTAACCTCTTACAAAGCAATGAAAGAATTGTAATGTAAAGAAAGGCTTTTGAAAGATCTGCTAGAAGGAAATAACTGTTGAGCATGGGAAGAAACTAAGTGTCTGGTGTTCCCCAAGCACTAAGTGCTGGCTCCAAGCAGTGCTCCAGGGTTGTGCCCTGCTAGAATGAACAGACCAACCCACATGTCCCATGTTAGCATCAGAGGCCACCCAATGCCACTGAAGAGTGCCAAGTGACTGGAAGGGACTCTGTTCTCCAGCTGTTTGGGGAAAGCTACAGTACAGAGCCCATGAAGGCCATACTGTCTTCTGTACCCCTGACTGTGGGGACTCCATCTCACTCCCCCTTTGAGTGACTCAACACAGCCTTATTCCATGCTTTCTTTTGACAACAGATGACATCTATTCACTTGGTTGGGGTCAAGCCAAGGCATTCATCAGACACAGACAAACAGGAGCAAGACAGCAAAACTGTGATGCTACTGGCATAGCATGATAATAAAGAATGAAATGGAGACCCTGCATCCTACAGAGTTCCTTTCCCACCCTTGCATAGTTTTCCCCTCTTACTTTCAAAGCCAACTGTTTCAAACCCTATGGTTTTTTAGCACTATTACAGCTGCAGTGACTCAGGAGGATTATGAGACAAGGAAACATGTAAAGGAGTCATTGAAAAGGCAGATGAAAGAGAAGACAGAACTAGGAATGGGAAAAGTGCAGAAGACAAAGAAAAGTGAAGGTAGGGAGAAAGATCACATTAAAAGAAGGGATGGGACACTCATAGTAAAGACTTCAAAGTAGGAATTTTACACTAATTTCATGCAAACTAGAGGGGTAAGGTAACTTCAAGCAAACATAACTGTTACTGTGCAGTCCTGGCTTTAGAAGGGTCACTCTTAAAGCTCAAATGAAATTTTTCATTCAGTGCAATATGTTTTCCCCATTTTTTTTTAAAGCACTCCCTAACTTCACCACTTATGAGAGGTGTTTTTTAAAGGTATGGTAGCCCAGTCCCACAACAGCATTGTGTACACAGTTCTGGAGATGACGATGTTTATAGCAGCATTACTAGGACTTAAGGTGTGGAGGCAGAAGTTGAGGGAAAGCACTGCTTGGAGAAGATCAGAAAGTCAGCCTGGACAGAAGCAGATGCAAATTATAATTGCAAGATCTGCTTGTTAATACATAGCCAGTCAAGAATAAGACTTACAAAACCCATTCCTCGTACTGCTCAGCATGTACTAAAGCACACTTACTCTTCTGGGATTTCAAAAAAGGATGTAATCTCAGCATTCTTCATGCAAACTGGGACAGTGACAGTGATTATGGCTCGAGGTATATGGAAAAGAAAGTTTCCTTCTTCTATTTTCGCCTTCCATAATCCTTATAGTGGCACATTCATATCTGGAAACCTGTTGGGTAGGCTTTTTGTAGAGTTGCTTTATCTTTTGCAAAGAGTGATCCCTTTCACATAATAAAAAAAAAATCATAGTTCCTTCTTGTATTTTTAGATTTAGTTAGATTTGCTCTTTGTATTTTAAAACAGAAGTGTTTATTCGCTACTGAGCATTCAAGAGGCTATCAGAAATGTATCATGTGACAGCATACTGCAACTCCACAATACTGCAACTCTACAGTACAAAAGATTAATTAACAGTAAACACTTCTGTTCTTTAAGTTTGCCATTTAGAGATCCTTTAATTTTTCCATTAAGTCATGTCTTTCAGATTTGCTGATATGAAATGCTGCTTTGCCATCCCATTCACATATTCATATTGTTTCTTTTGAATAACTACAAGATTTCATTAAAATTACTACAAAGATGAGAGTATTATTTGAAGGCAGCCAGCAAAAAGCTATGTGTTATTGCACACAGTGGGTTTTACTGCTCAAACCTATTCCCTAAGTAGTTAATATGTCAGAGATATTTGCTGAGTGGTTTGTTGGTTGTTTTTTTTTAAAGTTAGCTGAATATATTGTAATAAAACTTCGCTGCACAATCACAGGATGCAATTCACAGGGTTTTGGATGTCATTAGATGTTAGGCACTAGAAAAATTACTTTTTTTTTTAGAAATAGTGCTCGAAGAATTTTTGCTGTTTCTATCAGTTTCTCAGAACCAAATAATGACATGACAATTGCAGGTTATAACCTGCAGCAGGACATATTATTCCACCACGCTTGAGGAATAGCTCACAAATCATAGACCAAATGAAATATGGAACAGAAAGAGAGCCTTGCCTCTTTCGAGTAAAACGGATGTTATGAGTTCTGATTTATCCATAAACCCAACCTGCACATCTTCTACAGCATAACTTTTGGGTCTTTTCAGACTAATTCACAGCAACTGTCTGAAAAGTTCCTTTTGCTGTTAAGAAAGGTTTTCACTTTTCCTCTCAAATGTTTAGAGAGGCAACTGCAGAAGGAAGCATCACAATATATTAACTGAAAGGCTAGAGGGCTGCCATCTCATACTTCCCTTTACAGGCTGGACCCCATTCTGCCTTGGATAGCAAGTTGTACTGAGCCAGCAGAGTCGTGGGTGCATGGAGGAGGGTGAGCTCCCTGGGGATGGTGCTTGGGATTGCTGGGCCAGTTAGCCACACACAGCAGGTGCCCCAGCAAGGTGGAGGTGAGCATGATGGCCAATGGGTGCTTCCTAGACACTCTCTGTTGTGCCCCTTAGCCATGTTAGGGTCTCTACCAGCTGGTTTCTCAAACTGCCCTGCTCCCCCCATCGCAGGCAGAGAGGAGGTTTGGCACTACCTTCCCCTGAGTCGGTGCTGAGGGCCCATGGCAAGCCTGCCATCGTGTCTCCTGCCATCGTGTCCCTGCATGCCTGCCCTGGTGCTTGAGGAGATGGGCAAACACATCCCAACAAACAAGACCATTCCTGCCCACACAGACAGATCAAACAGTGTTCAGGAAACAATCTGGGATCCATATTACTACTGGGTACCATAGCCACCAGGGCAGCATAACAGGATGGGGGGAGCACTGTTTCTAGCACATTCCAATTGACAACAGCTGGGATGGCTCCATTCTGAGCAGCTGCCTTTGCCACAGCCCCACTGTATTGCCTTGCTGTGTGGAAAGCTTTGTTTTGGCTAGGGACGGGTTTGTTGAGCTTTCTTGTGCTGAAGTTTCACACAGAGACTTTCCCTTTGCCCATGGCATGTGACCCTGCCAACTTACAGGCTCACATCCCAAATAAGAAAAACAACAACGTTTAAAAAAGAAAAAAAAAAGTAAAAAAAAAAAAAAGTAAAGGTTAATTAACCTCAGGTCTGTTCTCAGCAAAGCAAGGCTGCCATGGGTAAGTAATAAAAATAGCTTCTCAATGGTCCTTGTGTCTGTCAGAGTCTCACTCTGTGATCTTTCAGTCAAAACCATGAAAGCAGGAGGGGGAGGAGAGGCTGATTCGCTACTGTCCTTTTCTTGTGCGTGTGTTCCCAAGGCTGCCTGGCTCTGTCCTTCAAATCATCTCCACCAGTAAATCATTTAGCTCAACCTGTCACTCTCGGCCATTGTGAGGAGACAAAAGCTACCCATTTAACCCCAACCATGGCTGATTCACGCGGCAGGGAAGGCAGGCTCACAAAGGGAGGCTAGCAGGGAAGGTGGCAGTTGGGTTGGATTTCATGTAGACTGGTACTGGTTTTCCCTCTCTTTTTTTAAAAAAAACTTTTTCCCCCCTTCCCCTCTGTTATTTTAAATGAGTGGCATCTCTCATACTGGGATTGTTTTTTGAAGACCACATGTTTGTCAACAGAGCTGTTCTGCTTGAGTAATTTGACCCCAGCCTGGCTTCAAAGGTTTGAAAGGGCAAGAAACACACATATCAGCGTACATCTATTACCCCTTTCACCTGAACAGCTTTTTGGAACATTTTTGCTGCTTTTAAAAAAAAAAAAAATAATTTTTTTTTAAAAAGTGGCAACAAAACATCCAATTAGTCGCAGGAAACCAGAGCTATTTCAGACCACCTGCTATTTGGGGAAATCTGCACTGCAATTATTGGGTACATTTCACCTGAAGTATTGCTCTAAACCATCAGCTAAAACTCTGCTACCTTGAATCATAGCCTCTGCCCAAAGCCTGCCCCTCAAATGGGTGTCTCTTGGGTTGCAACAGGTTGCTCTTTCTGCCAAGAACCACTCTACCCTGATATTTAAAAATTTAAAATTAGCCCTTTGACATATAAATCAACTGTTAAGACCTCTTTTCCATAATTGTTCTGGTCAAAGTTTAATTTTCATGTAACACCTCCCACCCACAATCAACCAAACCCCTGAAAAACTAAACAGTCCATTGGAGAGCATGTTCACATGTTGTTGATAGTAAAATAAAATGCATAGAGAAACCAAAGAATACTGCAGATAATTTCATGACTTTTTCCTTTCCCTCACCAAATTCCAGAAAACCCCTGGTGAACACAAAATCTTCTATGAAGCAAACTGTAATTTATATACAAAATATACTGGCAAATATCCAAAGTTTTGATTTCTAATGATACTGTCTTTTAGACAGTAATTCAGTAACTACCAACCAAGTGTAGCGCCATGTTTTTAGAACCAAGCACTGAAGTAGACAGACTCACAAACACAAAAAATTCCACATCTGTACTTCTCCAGGGATATTTCTGATTTGTGTTATATGTGTGTGATCCAAGAAAGTGCTATGCATTTTTGTAATCTTTTTAATGTGCCTTTTAACAACAAGCAGTTCAGGATGTGGTTATTTCTTAGTGTGTTAGGCATGTTTACTCTCCTGTTGGGCATTTAAAATGCCTTAAGTCCTCTTTTCACTATGAATTGTGTGTCAAAATGTTGGTTTGGATATCAAATTCTCTGGTAACCCTGTCATTAGGAAGAGTCTTTGTCTGCCTGAGTCGCTCTTTTGATTCTTTTGTTTTGTTTTTTGTGTTCCCCTGACAGGTCTATCCTACACCTTTCTATAGCTAGCAGAGTAAAGCAGAGTTGGAAAACATGTTTTGCATTACTGAGTTTGCAGTCTCACTGTAAGCTTTCTCACAGATTCCTCTTCAATGAAGGGCGGAGGGGTGGGGGGAGAAAACATGCTTTTCCCTGAGACTGCAGAATATGTGAATTGTCTTCTCTTTCAACCTATGGGGCAGCCTTCACAGATTTCAACACAAATGGAAGAAATATCTGATTTCCCATTCCATCTGGATTCAGTTTCTTTCTTCCTCTTTGTATAGTTTCTTAGAGACATTATGGAGCTCACTGGAAGGGGCTGCTTACACATGACTATGGCGGCACTGGGCGTACTGCCAGAATTTCACTCCAGGAGGCTACAACGGGAATCTTTAATTAACTTGAACCAAAATACCGAATGGTGAAGAACAAAAGAGTGGGGGTGGAGAAGGAGAGGAGGAAAGGACAGGGCAAAAGATAATGTTTCCCATACTAGAATCTCCATTTTCGGTCACGGTATAACATGATCATAATGTCGCCTTATATGTATTTACTAGAGCATAGGTAACAATCCCTAACTCCTGTCTTATTCAGTAAATTTTGTCTTTCTTTTTGCTCATGGAATTAAGACCTGTGATTGTCCTTTGTACAGCAGCCAGTATTCCCTTGACTCTTATATGAACATATAGTTTGATTTCATATATCCTCTATAATTTACAGGATTTTAAATGTGAGATGATTAACTCTCCAGAAATTTGAACATTGCGAAACTGAACAGTAATATTGCAACAGTGCATAGGGGTTCCAGACATTGAACAAGATCCTACTCTGCACAGCATGGTACCAGTATGGTATGTCCCTGTTCTCAAAAGTTTACATTCTAAGCATAAGCAAGAATTAGATACAGACAGATGAATAACATAGCTACTTACTGAAACAGCATTATTCATTGTTGTGAAATGTTTTCAAAACAGAATGGAGGATGTTTCACACTCATTTTGCAGAAACATACAAGATGCAAAGCAGCAGAAAATCAGGCCTGAAATACCTTTCTCACTTGAGCCCAAGGAAATGAGATGAGTGGTTCCTTTGCTGTCCATTTTCTGGTTAATATGTGTGCAGAATAATTACTCTCAATGCAAAACTAATGGTGATTTCATGCATATTCATTCAAGTGAGTTTGTGATGGAGGCTCTGGTACTGTTCTAGCTAATGATGCTCAGTTGTTCAAATATTTATGAAAACAAACAGAAAGGACGTACATGCTCAACATGAACTTATTTACACATTCAAAGGAATATTTGTGTGTGAATTGATTTGCCAGTTGGTGGTTTGGGGTGTATTATATTTGCATCTTCTGGCTTAATGACATCCTAAAAGAATCCAGTTTGTGGCATCTCTGATGTGAGCCAACACATGGTAGCTGGTACAAGCAAGAGATTCACTTTAAATGCACAGTACTGAGCCACACTGAAATGCTAATGTCAACGAACCCAAATTCCAAAGAATTATTTCATCCTCAGAAGCATATATAATTTTTCCTACCCTAAATTTTGAAAACAAATTAAATTAAATACCCTGATCTTTAATTTCCTGTTTTAAACTGATGTTTGGTATTGCTGCCTAAACATTTATGGCAGAGAAATCACATTTCATTGCTCTATGAAGCAATCATGTACTTGCTAAGTACAGTTTGAAAACTTGACATAGAGACAACTTCCAGAAACGGAAAGGTTTCTACAGAGGCCCAAGATTGTGTCATGTTAGGAGCAGCTGCAAAAGAATTTAAGAATCTTTAAACTGACTATAACATCTTTGATAAGACCCTGCTCAGTTTTACAGAGATCAGGGGGCGTGGGATAAAAGAATCACTAAATGTGCCTGAGAGAAGTCTCTGAAATTTTTTTGCAGCTACCTTCTTTGGAAGCCATAATACACATAGAGACCAGACTGGGAGAGCTATCTGTAATATATTTTAAAAATTTTATTCCTTTCTTTATCTATCTGTTATTTATTTATAACTGTATATATACTTACAACCTCTCTATCAGATAGTTTGATTCAACCAACTTAAAAAGATATTTGCATGAGCTGTACAAGGATAGCATTTAGAGTGAGACTTCAGTTTATATAACAAAATTTATATCTGCCAAAATTCAAACTTCACTATGAAGCAGTGTAGTGTAACTACAGAATAGCTAATTCAAAGGCATTCAATTAGATTTAATGGCATGAGCAGGAGAATTTCTCTTCCAGGTCTTCTCTTTCTCTCTAAATATATTGATATATATATGTGTATATGTGTGTGTGTGTGTGCCTGCATAGAAGGTACATAGGTGGATAGACAGATAGACAGATAGATGGATAATCTGTTATGTAACTAAAACACATCCAGTGAGGAACTGAGTACGATTACTGAAACCTATGAAAAATCAGCATGATACAACTGTTGTTCTCCACTTGATCACTAGTATGCTGGCTCATTCTGGATTACATATGTACTAGAATCTGTTTCAAACATTTAAAGGTGTTATATATGTCTACACTGAAACATCATTAGTTGTTTCTGTCTTTTCTCTGGCAGATGGATTGATCTTAGCAATATAAACCAATCTCTCAAGCAACATAGTCCAACTTAGAAGTTTCTATGAAATCTTCTGCGGTTATTTTGTTTCCTAAAAATACTAAATTCAAAGTGACAGTAGAACAAACCTTGAAATCTCTAATCAGCATCCATACCTCATGCAATAGATTCCACCGAAGATAGCAGGGATAGAGCTGAGGCAAAGTTAACTCACATTATTTTCATGTGACAAATAACCCTGATTCTTTTGTACTGACTGATTTTTAACTGTGTCAAGTGTTCACAATTAAAAGCAAAATTATTGACATTTGTATTAATGACCTTTCATGACAAAAGTGAATATGGGCTATCCTGTTCCATTTTCTTTCACATCAGCTTTCTGTCGGAATTTGGCAATTCCCTTTTCTAATGAAAATTAGCCTGTTTTGAGTGACAAATGGCTGTTAGAAATTCTGAATACATTTAATCTCAATAAAAATAAAGTAGCCATCATTATAAATGTAAAAGTCACAAAATGTCTTGAGTCAAAAGAGATCATTTTATGGGAAGACTTTTTTCACTAGCTGACGTATCCCCATGCTCAGTGAGCTTTCATTCCATGGGAGCTGCTCACTGGTGTGCCAGTACCACTTTCCAGTTTGCTCTATGATTACAATTCCCACTAGTTTCCAGGCATTTGTAAATAAGGCCCAACAATTCTCTACACCAGGGTTCTGCCTTACATCAGATCCCAGCAATTTTCACTTTAAAAAAATAAATGAGGAGAATATCTGAGAATTCTCTTAGAGCAGAATTTAAATTGAATCTCCTTATTAACGATGTATGGATTTCTTTCATTGTTTAGGAGGCCTGTGAGCAGTTGAAAGAAACAAGAAGGCTTTTAGTAATGGGCACTAACAGCACCATTGTCCTTCCATGGAAGCTCTTGGCCATTCAGTGTCACAGGGTCAAAGACAATCCAAGCTCCCACACCAAAGCAGTCTGTAGAAGGCCACACAGACCTCACAACACTGATTCTTTAGAGCTTGGGTGGGTTTCTGCGAGTGATAAGTTCAGCATTGAGAGCTAGAGAAGAAATTAATTTTTATTAAATTTTACAATCATTCAGACTTCCCAAGTCCACTTTTCATTTTCTGAGTAAGGCTGGAACTCTGATGGGAACCAGCTAAAGTGTGAACTAGAATTATTATGAGACAATCTTCTTTTCTAATGCTTTTACTTCTTGTTGTCTGGCACATTCTCTGTCAAGCATTGTGCATAATCTTACTGCCTTGCAAATAATAGCAATAGAAATCATGGAGGTACACTAAGCAGGGTAGGAGGGATAGACAAGAGGACTAGAAAAGGAATTTATTTGACTTCATGAACCTTATGAACTGTTGCACTTAATTGCTAAGAAAATATTTGAGTCTTTATATCTGGTTCTCCTCTTGTTTCCCTAGCTTTTGCAGTCTGTGACCTGGATGGATGCTTTAAATTGCAGATGGCAGTCAAAGAAGTCTCATGTACTTCAGAGGGAAGCTACCAGCATATCCCTGCATAACTACTAAATAAACTAAATTCTGCATTTTGCTGCATATTATCAGGCACAGGTTATAGATATATATTGATTAATACAAATACAATTCCACAATATGTCCAAGTACCAAAGCACGGAATTGTTGCACTGTTACAAAGCACAATAAATTATAGTGATTTATTGAGTTTGTGAAAAGAATTTGAAAACCCAAGAGTCCCAAATGTTGCCAATATACCAAGATATTATAAAGACTTATTTTCAAAAGTATGCTATCCCATTCTCACTACTGTCAGCGAAATGTAATAGGATGGGAGAAATAAAAAGTTTTCATGCACAAAATATGTGTCAATATTCCTATTCTGAATGCATGTAGAACACAGTGCTATTTTTCTGAAGTTTACCTTCTCATTCATGAAGAAATTTTACCTCCTGCCTCCTTTCACAACTTCAGCAAGACTTTCTTTTCAGTCTTTAATATTACACTATCACAATCTTTACCACATGAGTTTGAGAGAGTCTTTTTGTTTCCTGGGGTTCAGAGGTATTACTCTAAATCCACTTTTGTTTCAGTCTCACACCAGAACATCACAGAAGGCATTCAGAAGCAGTGGGACCAAACTGAGGATTTCTATTTCTGACGGATATTTTTAAAGCAAAGAATGTTTACCTCATGCTTTGAGTGAAACTAATGGTAAACCACACCAGTTTCTGCTAGTGTTTTGTACAGTGATGTTCCTAGATTAGAAGCAAAATTTCTTTGTGAGGGGGCTAACAATACTGCAGGGGGCCATCTTGCTTCACTGAACTGGAACATCCAGTCCTTTGAGAGCACTCACACATTAGGTCGTAAGACTACTCTCACTATAGCAACCCTCTCTACTACAATCCTTTTCTTTTTTTTTTTTTCTTTTCTGATTTTGTTTTGTTGTGGTTATTTTTCTTTTGAAAAAGACAATGTTGTATAAATTAACTCTTCCACTACCTATTATCTTCCTCATCACCTATCCTTTCTCTTCCTTAAACTCCTTACTATTGCACACAGTTTCATCTCAGTTTTTATATAGAGCTTTTTTATCAAAGAACTGAGCAATAATGAGAACATGGTGTTCTTTTTCCTGAAATATCAGTAAAATGTCAAATTAAAATTTCAGGGCACCTCTTGATCACTTTGATACTCACTTTCTCTGAGATCTAGGCTTTATCTCTATGAGCCTCTAGTTGCATGACAGTGCAGTTGTGAACGAAAAGTAAACACTCTATGAATGATTTGATTCTCATAGACCTGATGAAACTGCTTCACTATTGAAGGTGTCAGAGTAAAATTAATCTGCTGGTTGGTATAAGATTTCAGGGCACCTCTTGATCACTTTGATACTCACTTTCTCTGAGATCTAGGCTTTATCTCTATGAGCCTCTAGTTGCATGACAGTGCAGTTGTGAACGAAAAGTAAACACTCTATGAATGATTTGATTCTCATAGACCTGATGAAACTGCTTCACTATTGAAGGTGTCAGAGTAAAATTAATCTGCTGGTTGGTATAAGAGAAGAGAAAAATTAATTTAATCGTTGGTATAAGAGAAGAGAACATCTAAATATCAATGAACAGTTGTTTCTCCAAGTAAGAACACCTTAAAGAGTAGCATGGCTAAAGTCTAAGGAGGAAAAAAAAAAGCTAGATCTTCAAGAATTCTTTGAAACGTCAAAGAAAGCTGTTTGATCCTGACCAGATGCAAGGAAACTTCAAGGCTCATGGATCTGGTACTTGTATGCAAATTCAGCTGCTTGCTGAGTGGAGAAAAACCACCTGATCTTGCAGAAAGAATTACTTGCAGTTAGTGACCAGATCCATTGGAGCAATGATGGGTGCCTGTCCCAAATATATCCATTTCTGAATATTAGTGATCCTTCAGTCCAAAGAGAGTCTTCAAAGTCAAGAAATAGGACAGAGAACACAATTTATACTTCTGTTTCTGTTTTCGACACAGACTTAGACATGCACAAAGTGTAAAAGGACAAATTTATAGCAAAACACATTAGATATAGTCCAAGAAAAACATAGACTGGTTCTTACAAAAGGTGAGCTCTACTGTATCTAACACAGTGCAGCTTATCCTAATAAAGATTTATGTTTTCTCTGACCTTTTGACAGCTAGCTGGCAAGTGAAATCCTGTTCAAGAAACTGTCAAATAAACCAAGCCAGACATGTTGGGAGCAGTGTTTGTTTCAACTGAAATATATGCCTAACCCAAGTACAGAAAGCAAAAGTCTAGATTATGCAATGCCACTCAGAAAGGGGTTTCTAGATCTCAGTCACTGCGGGAAGGGAGGGCCATTCTCTTAGTGATGAAGTTTGCTTTTGTCGCTGAGAAATAAAAAAATGAGCTAGCCAACTACATATGAGCTGAGTTTAGGTTGCTGACCCTTGATTGGATGTTGACAGAAGCTGGGAAAAGGAGGAGGAGGCTTTCTTGGCTTGAATTGTACGTCCTGCCAATGATATTTTGAAACCAAGTTGGAAATTTCCTTGCAACACCGTATGTGATAACAAAAATGACCTTATAGGCAAAATATTTGACTTGCTGCTTCAGTAACCCAGATGGCTGTTTTACAGCTCAGTATTAAATGCAAACGGAATATGACAGTGTATCACACTGTGCAGAAATGCACAATGCTATGAAGACTTAAAAGTATTTAGTCATCCATCTCCAACATACAGTATTACAGGCATCTTGGATAAAATTCCTAGAGTATTCTTAATTTCATTTTTCTTTTATGCGATCTTCCATCAAAGGATGGAAGCAATGGAAACGGCCCTTTTAGCTAGAGCAATCCAGTCTAATTTGGGGCCAGTATTATTATTAGCTGAAAACTATCCTTTGCAGCAATATTTTTTAAGTTGCTCTGTATGTGCAGGGAGCTTTTTATTCACTACAGCTTTATCTTGCTTCACAAATTAATGTGCCTGATCAGGAAACCACTGTTTGTTTTTCATGAAAATGTGCACTGAAATGAGATGTCTAGTGAAGCTGGCTCAGGAGCTGGACTGCCCTCAGTCAGCATAGCCCAGTGTAGCAGGAGTGGGGTGAGAAGGAACACTTGTCACTTGACAGAGGAGCTGCCATTGCACAGTCCTGCTCATCTTCTTTCCCATCTACAAGGTAGCTCCATCAGTCCCTGGTACAGGCCACAAGTTTCAAATTATGGTAGAGCTGACACTGGAAAATGCTTGTTGCTTCCATGTGAAGAACAGTTTGGTGATCTTAAGCCATTTCCTAAAACAGAAGCCACACAGCACAGAGTGATACCTAACTGAGCAGCCTAAGGGCAGACTGCAGGATGCTTATGACTGTACAGAGTGATTTATCTATTAACCGTAGGGATAGTCCATGGTAGATGACACTACAACATTTGGAAATACAGTGTGAGAAAGCTTGTTGCCTTGCACTGGGGCCTGTTTGGTGCTGGTTCCATGGCTGAACACAGGTGCCAGTGTCAGTGTTACATTCAGATAAAAAAATGTTAAAGCTCCAGTTAATAAAAGTTGCTGATTTTGGAGTCAGCCAGCTTTGGTCAAGCAATAAACTTTTCCCCCAAGGGCTTCCCTTTTTGTCTTTAAAACAAAGGAAAGTGAAATGAAAACAAGAAATCCAGACTATATAGCAGTGCATTATGTGACTAAGCCAGCTGTTTCTCTGATACTGTTATTTTTGTAGCCCAGGCTATTCTGACTGAAGAAAAAGCCTACGTCTGCCTACCAGACCTGTTGCTTTTGATAGCTAGACAGGGTAATATATACTAATCTGATATTCTTTAGCCATATGAACCTACACACATATGACAGGGAGTCTGAGCTGCCAACAATATATAGTGGTTGAAAAAACCATTCACTATTTATTTACCTCTACTAACAAAAAAGAATACTGAGAGTAGTTTGACTAACTTTGTTGTTTAGGCACTCGTTCATCAGGTGCTTAGGTACTTTTAACACTTCCAAAAGTGCAGTAAGTTATTTACCAAAGATTCCAGCTTCAGCAAAGGTGCCCTCCAGCCCTGAACTTACAGCTATTCATGCACTCCTGTTTTAATGAAAGCCAGGCAAGTATCTAACAAGGCTGGGTTGAAGTAGTTGGGGGGAGGTTTATATTAAAATGCAATACAGCACCAAAGACAGCGATAGAGACTAAACAAGAGGAAAGTCTTCCCTCTCTGTACTCATTTAGCAAGCACATGGAAATAATTGTTGGCCCAGAGACACATATCCATAATTCCCATTGTGCTTCGAGAGTCAGCATACCAGCCCTGCACACCCTTACTGAGCGCTCTGCGTATTGGAATGCAAATCCACACAGCAAGCACCAGGATTTGCGTAGCCAGCATTCCCACAATGAGCAACATTATCAACCAGAACAAGGCTCCCAGACCAGGTCAGCAGCCATGGAGCTTGCAGGAGTTCATCAGCATGGGAAAGACTTGTAAGCGAAGCAGGGTCTCCTGTATTTAAAATAATTGATTTACTATTCATGTTTGATGAAGCCTGAGTTTAATCCAGTGTGTTAAATAAGGAGATGCTTGTTGAAATAAGGGCAACTCAAAAAATTTCAGTAACATGTTGTTGATATTTTGATAAAAAAATTTTTTTGAAAGTTCATAGCTAGTTCAAATAAAATTGTGTGTTGCTTTTGACTGGGGCATAAAATGACCAAAGCCAAGAAGTTTCTTCTATGAGCTGCCTCAAAGAAAGTGAAGAAGGCTCAAAGCTGTGTGTCATATCAAATTGCTGTCTCTGCCCATATGCCAGAACACTTCAGGTGACAAAAGCAAGCAGGCAGGTGACAGGGCTGGGGGAAGGAGGTAGTTATACTCAGCTCCTGCCAGGGAGCATGCTGTCCGAGCTTTCTTCTTTATCTGCACAAGGTTGACAGCAGGCAGCAGCTCCCCATCTCCATCCCCAGTGGCATTGCCTCCCCACCGTTTTCTGTCCCCCCGTGCTATATTGTCATGACTGCATTGGTAACTCACAGATCAGGCTGCCACATTGCCTGGGATTGTAAAAGAAGAAAAAGATGCAATGTCATAAGAAAAATGAAACACAGGGTTAGCCGCCAGGGACCCATATACATGAATCAACAGGTCTTGATCCTAGTCTCTTTTGCTCAAGGCAAGACAGACAGTTTTATCATTTAGATTCAAAATCAAACATTTAATAGACGAGGTTAAATTTTGCTTTTGGGGTATGGAAGATTACTGCTTGGATTTGAATCAAGATTCTGGAAAATACACAAATTTACATCCTCAGCACCAAAATGCATTGTTGCAGATAACACTCAATTAAGAGGACTGTGTGAAAATCAGCACTTTCACATTCAACAGGGTCTCTCAAACTGGAACCCTTTACTCACACTGGCAAGACAGGTGACACTTGGGAGAGCACAGTAACAATAAATAATGGAAACAGAAGATTCATGCTCTGACCCAGACTTCTATGTGGTTATTTAAAGAAGAAAGAAACATAATTACTGAATTTAGGCCTTTAGCTCTGCAGTTATTTTCTTGTTTTGGGATAAAACCAGAAGGATCATCAACAAAATGGTTTTGCTTAATTCAGATTAATGACTGAAGTCAGTGCATAAACCAGATAGACTCACAACAAGTGCATTTGAAAGCGTCAATGGAAGAACAAAAAACTTTTTCACGGAAACACAGAAATAATTTCTAGAATTATAGGGAAATGATTGATTTTAGAACTAGAATTCTACTTTCACTGCTCCTTTTCATATTACGCCCTTTCAAAACAGAAATTAAAAACTGGAACAAATCAGTTGACACTATATATATATTTATATACCACAAAATAGAATTTTTAAATTATCATACTGAACTAGGTGCATGTGGACATATACTAATAAAAACACTGATGCTTTTTATCAGAAACCAACACAGGAAATTAGTACTGTAAGATTTTATCATCTTATCTAACAATAGGAGAAACAGATGTCACAGTGAACTCTTCGGGTAACTTTCTAGCATGGAGATTATTTTCAACAACTAGTAAGATGCAAAAGCAAAAGCAGGGTGCAACTGCTTGAATTCTCAGATATACCCCAGTTGCTGCTGTTGCCTCACTCTCTAGATCATAAATTGGAGTTGTTTATAACTTAGAGCTGGGAGGCACCACCAGAGCAGTAAGTTTTCTTTACACAGGGCTCCAAGGGAGAGTCTTGCCACATCCTTCACAGCCCTCTCTTATTGGTGTGGCATTATGGTTAGAAAACAGTAAAAGGAAAAATAACCGTAGTAGAAATATAGTCGCATTTCAACAGGATCTACAAAGTGAGTCACAATTAGGATTTAGCTGTCAGAAATGATCCCAGGAACAAAAAGCCCATGCTCTGAGCCTTACGTTGTGGTCTTAGAAGAGTATGATTGCATGGACTTAGGAACACACAGTCAGGCTGTTTGCTCAGAAGCACTGAAGCTGCAGCCTCTGATAACATGCCCATACAAACGATCTATTGTACTTTTACTGTTTACAAACAGAGCACATGGAACCAGCCAGGTTTAAGCTCGTGTGGAGAAGCAGACTAGTAAAACGTATCGCGAAGATTGTACTTCAGCATTTGTGGAAGAAGCTGAACAAAGAGGTAGCAATTAAAGGTCTGCTAATGATAATGGAGTTTGGTTACTCACAATCAAGGAAAAAAGCTACAGTTCAGTTTTTTATTTCCTAGATAAATAATTTCCTTCATTTCCTAGATAAATTATTCTGCGCTAGACCCTTGAGTGGATATTGAATGTCTACTCTCACAGCCCACCTGTATGACAAAGAGAATGTCAGTCCTGGAAAAGTGATTTTTTCTTGGGCTTGTACCCCCTGTCTCCCACATGCAGGCAGCACAGCTAATCTGCAGTGGTGGACAAGCTTCAACTGAGCACAGTAATGCTACACCTGGTGTCAAGGATGTGGAACACCTCCCCTAGAAAGCACGGAGGTGTGAGGAATTGCTACATTCCTTCCTCACCTCAGTTTCCTTCCACAATTTTTTTTGTGCCAAAGGTGTGAATGCTAACCGGCAACTTCAGCTCTATATTTTTCTAACTTAGCCTCCTTTACCACCAAGTTCATTTAGAAACGACTGTTGAAATCTTTGCTGTCACTACACTTCCAAGGTGTTATGTCTTCTCTAGGCTCAGCCTTAATGCCTGTGTAGACTGCAAGTCATACCAAAGGCATTTTGAGTCACTGTTTATTTTACAAGCTATCACAACCTTTTAAGGAGCAAGATGGGTTAAATAAATAATGTAATGATCTACTACTAAGTCTTTTCCTCTCCCTCACCCCCAGTCTGCAGAATAATGATCATTGAACCACATTGCAATTTAACTGTAATAAAAAAAGGGGGGGAGGGGGAGAGAGAGAGAGAAGCAAAACATTAAAAAAATCCCCACTTTGAGCTTCAGAAAGGTCATTTCTCAAAGGACTATTGACATTGGTGAGGAAAGAAAACACATCAGTGTTTTAAGGGGTTAAATAAATATTTTCTAGGTGAATATTAGGTATCCATAAATGTCTCTTTGTGTAGTCCACCCCAATACCTATCCTTTAGTTATTCTGTTACTAAAATGAGGGGGATAGAGAGAAAAAAAAAAAAAGAGAGAGACTTTCCCTTTAATTTGCTTTGCACTCTGGTGCTTGAAGACAAGAAAGAAACTTTTCTGGCTCTTTTGAATGAATCGTCAAAGGTACCTTTGCGGCTCCTTCGCAGGGTGAACTAATCTGTGACAACTGTAGCTAATCTGATAAGGCGACCGCATGTGCGCTAATGTGCTAATATGGGGGATTCAGAGCAGCCAGCGGTCGGGAAAAACTTGGCTTCCTAAATGGGCCCTCGCATGCAATAGCCCTGGCAACATATGCGCATTTTAACACCCGCTTAACGGGGACACAATGCGGTGGCCTTTGTTGTGCGACACAGAGGAACGATTCTCATGGTGGGAATTTCTGCCTCGCAGGCACCATTCAGATGGGTGCAGGGACTGGTGGCCTGGGACAGTCCAGAGCAGGGCAGCGCGGCTGGGCAGAGAGGTTACCTGGATGTGCGAAAGGAAAGTCCGTCTGAAAACCTGGGAAATGCCCTCACGTGTGTTGGGGAGGGAGAGGAAGACAGAGAAAGGTTGGAAGGAGGGAGGAATTGGCTTAAACATATTGGATCAGGTTTTAGGCAGGATAAAATCAGCTGATAGACTATGGTGTTTTATCTAACAGAGCTTTCAGGTTGACACCAGTTCATAATGTCATGATGGCTTTATTTTATATATTGCCCTTGGAGGAAAACTCTTAAGTGGTCCACTGGAAAGACTAAATGCGTTTTTCTTGCCCCCCTGATTGTTTTACTGCACCCTCAGGAAAATCTGAGAGGATTAGCAATTTACTTTTAGTCTAGACCATGCAATAGGGAAGAAGACTTCATGGACATTGACATCTCAGGAGACAGGCTGTCAAAAGACTTCAAGGCATTGGAATGGGCTGCCCAGGGAGGTGGTGGATTCATTGTCCCTGGAGGTTCTCAAGATGAGACTGGATGTGGCATTTAGTGCCATGGTCTAGTGACAACAGTAGGGTCAGACTCAATGATCTTTGAAGTCTTTTTCAACCTGGTTGATTTTATGATTCTACATTGTTCATGGTTGTGGTGCCTCTCTGGAAATCTATGTGACCTGCAGACTGCCCTGGATCCTGGTCAGTTCCCAACATTCCTTTGTTTTCAGGTAGCCCATAGCCTAAAGCAAAATGGATATAAAAGTGGGAGCCCAATGCATATCTGGATACAAAGTCTACTCACCTAAGAGGAAGAAGTTTACTAACAGCCTGTTATGAGTGGGGAACCAACCAGGGTTTACCAACCACTCTTATGAGTGAGCCTTTGTCTCAGCACCTTTCCAGTATGGCTAGTGTCAAAACAGCACAGTTACCATGAGCTTGACAAAAGCACATTGACAATGGGCACAACTGAAATACAGAAAATTCCATTTAAAGGTAAACAAAACATTTTTTTACCATGAAGGTGACCAAACACCAGAGTGGATTGCTCAGAGAGGTTGTGAAGTCTCCACCATTTGGAGACAAAACTCAACTGGACAATGTCCTGGGCAAGCTGCTCTAGCTGACCCTGCCTGACCCTGGTTGGATGAGGTGACCCACAGAGGGATCTTCCAACCTCAGCCATTCTGTCATTCTGTCACTCCAAGAGCTTAGCATATTCCCTAACTACAAGTCTCTTCCAGAGTTGTTTCATTTGACTGACAACACAGTGACAATTCCATAGGGAAAGCAACTCCTACATTAGTTCATTGTATCTCAAACAATCTCAAACAATAAAAAAATTAAACTCAAGGAACACCCTAGCTACAAAAATATCATCAGAAAAGTACTCAAGGGACACACTAGCTGCAAATATTTACTCAGAAAAGTGCTCATCTATAAAAACTCAGATTCAGAGCAGTTTGGTCCAAGACACAGACCAGACTTTCCTGAGTCTCAGGCACATGGTATGATTCTTGAGGATGTTCTGTGCAAGGCCCAAGAATTGGGCTCGATGATCTTTGTGGCTCCCTTCCAACTCTTGAATATTCTGTTATTCTGTGTGATTTTGAGTATTCCCATAAGACCACAACCCTGCTTTAAAAGTTGCAGCCTTTTTAGCCTTCATCCATTTAAAATATATTTCCATATCTCTATCAGCCATAGAGATGTAGCAGAGCTGAAAAAAATTAGATTTGTTAAATACCAAGTAGTGTGTTTGTGATACCTATAAAACTATATTATCCTAGCTACTCAGCTTGTATGATTTTTCTCAGCTCTCTGAAAGTATTGGTGAGCAAGAATAACTGTTGTAAATGTTTCTAAATATGTAAATGGAGACATCTTATTTATTCCTTTCCACTTTGTTGCATTCAGGGATACTATTTTATGCTTGAATTTTGAATGCATAACAATTGACCCCTACTGAATAGTGACGACATTTCCTCTCAGAGGAAGTCCTGAGGGAAGGAAGGTCCCACATAAACAAACTTCCACTCAGTACAATAGATTAGCCCACAAATGTGACCATTTTTTCAGGGCATGGGTGAGGCTGACACTCTCTTCCTGCTCATACAGTTCAGGGCTTATCGCAGTCCCATTTCCCTGTAATTTAAATGTTTGCATAGCTTCTAATTCATTTGTATTCCCTTCCCCCCCCCCCCA
>NW_008684143.1:25420-38079 GCF_000695815.1 Acanthisitta chloris
TTCCTGTTGCTGTGGAACACAGCCACAATTTCCAACCATGTTACATAAATGACCATCTGTGGTAAAAAAAAATAAAAATGCTGATGCACAAGATTGCAGTGTGAGAATTTTAGCTAGCTAGCAAAATTTATGCTATTAATACTTCTGACTCTTCCTGACAATAAAGGCAAAATGCACTGTTCCCTCTGTTTTAGCATACTGTAGCTGTATGACAGACAGCCACTGTTGCTGCATATTGGGAAGAATCTCCAGGGAAATGTTAAATAAAGCATAGTTGCCTGTGCCTAACTTTCCTTAAGCCTTCCAGGATAGTAAAGGCAGACTAAAGTAATCAAAAGTTACTGTACTGATCATGAGAGCAGTATCTAGTTGCATGGAAATAAAGAATACTTCTAAGATTTCACCAGCATCTTTTTGGCATCTCTGCATTTGCTGGCTCCCAGAATCAGTAGTGCTGGAAACACTGAAATCCATTGCACAGATATCTGCAACTAGCACAACAGTTGTCATAGTAGATGATGGCAGTAGTAAATTGTCAGTGCTCATATGGATGAGGATAAGAGGAAATAAAGATATCCAGTGACTTTCACAGACACTTGGTGCAGTTCCAAATGCTAGAGGGACACAAAGGCTGGGGTTTTTTTTCTGTTCACCCCAAGATTGACACTTACTTGTCCTCTTCAAAATACTGATGTAACAATCTTTTCCCTGACTGACTCCTCATCCTGTGGTCACTCATCTCTCACAGTGAGTTGTGCTTCTTTTCTTAGGCATCACTTTGTCTAGATAACCCCAGCTACCTGCTAGCTCCATATCAGATTGCACTTTTCCCCACCTTCCAGATTTCCTTAAGCTCTCCTAGTTTGGTTCAAAGTTCTCCTCAATCCACTTTGCTATTTTGAAACTCAAAACCCACAGTGACCAAAACTAAACCTTTCCAGGACGACTGATTAAGGATGAAACAGTATGTCTTTTCTTAGGGCTTTGTCTTCCTTTTTTTTAGCAAACATTGAACTATTATGTTTAAAGTTTGTGGCAAAAAAAAAATAAAAATGGGGGGGCTGGTAGGCATATATCATGTAAAATTTTATTCCAAAAAGGTAAAGTTTGAGAAGCCTATACACCAGAATCAGATGGGTCTGAGTAACCTTATGACTTGTGCTGATAGATGCACACAGTAATATACACACCCAGTCTTCTGATAGTCATGCCTGAAGTACACTGACAAAATAACAGTATTCATGCACCAACAAGCAAATGTGTGTACAAAACAGAACTATGGATATTGCATGTATCTGCATGTACTCTGGCATTGGCTTTCTCCAACGTGTACTTTGCACGTACACTTATTTTTCTGTCCTTACAAAACATTTCAAAAGTGTGCTCATTCACACAAAACTTCTGCATCCTCTTAACTGCAGCATTTGAGGAACTATCAGAGTTTGCAACCCTCTGATAGAAAATTATTCTAGTGTTACTTTCTACAGATGATTTCTATGAGCTGCAGAATGGGATTTCATTCATTCATAAATAGCAACAATAGGCACACCTCCATTAATAATAGATTAATAACAATAATACTAACAAACACTACAAAGAAGAGAGTAAAACCAGCAATCTAGAGAAAATGAATAAAACCTAGGTTTTCTTTACTTGTGAAATTCAAACTTAATTTCATTTGAATTTCTTCCTTTTCTCCCATATTTTTCCTGTATGCTTTTGTTTTGTGGTCCAAAGAAAAGAATGTGAATGACAAGTAAGTACTTCACATAAACAAATATACTCATACACAAAAGAAAAGTAGTATGAGTTCCTCAAAATTTTAGACACGTCTCCTCTTTGCAAAGTTAGGCCAGACTTTCTTTTAATTTTACAGAACTGGTTATGCAAGTTTCTCCAATTTTCTCAGTAGCCACTGTAAACTACTTGTCATAACCTTAAGAGACCCTGAGAAATCAAAGCACCTACAAAACCTCTGCTTTGGTATTCTTTTGAGTAAAATCAAACATTCTCAGTGTTCAGGTCTGGAAAAACAATGAATATAAATGTCACATTCAGTCATTCACTTTTAGTTCAGAATACATGTTTTTCTGCCAAATGACTATACATAGTATATAATCCTTAGCTCCTTCAGGATTTTAATCTGCCATGAAGCATATGGTGAAAAGGTAAGTGTTCTTTAGAATCACTAACTTGCCTGAAGCAATGTGGATGTTCTTTATTTCTTTCTTGAAAGACAAAGAGCATCTGAAAGTAGTTAACAGCTCAAACCCTGTAGTTTGCTGAGGCAGCAAAAAATGAACCTGGAAATGTCCCTGCAGGGCTGTGCTTTATGTTAATTAGTCAATTCCTGGGCCAGCGCTTGTATCGACAAAAGTATGTTATTGTTCTGTTTCTTCAGTTAGTACCAAGAATGTAAGAGCACAACATATAAATACATTTATTTATCAGCACCAGAAGCATCAGAGGATAGTGCTATAGCAAAGCTACAGTGGACAGCAAAATTGCAGATTCCCCAATTCTGATCTCACTCCAGCGAGAGAACAAAATTGTCCTTTTAATATAATGCTTCTCATTGTAAAAGATACTCCTTTCAGAATATCAAAAGCCTTAGGTCAAACTTTACCTTGTAAAAAGCCCATTCAGTGACATTCATGAAGAATGGGACTTTTTGAAGTACTGGGCCTAACCAGCTCCTGGTGTTGAAGAAGGGCAAGACAAAACCACCAGAAAGCAGTCCAGAAGAAAAGTAGCTGAGGATTTGCTTTCTTCTAAGGCAGTTGTTTAGCAGCTCAGCCTGGAGGACATTGCACTGTTGCTCATCCCCTCTCCCAGCCAGGATGGTGGACTGACCAGAAGCATCCAACCAAGGTCAACAAAGATCTGGAAAAACAAATGCCCAGTATGGCACCACTCCCTTTGTATTTCTTCATCCAGAATCAGTGTAGCCAGCTCGTGGAAACATACTCATGCATGGGATTTTATACAGATAGAAGAGGACCTGTAGAAGACAGCGCAAACTCTGCAAAAGTCTGTCCATTGCACTGGTGTTTAGCTCCCTCCATATCTTCTTACTCCTGGGACCAACTCATGTGCTAAACAAGGTTAGGAGAAATGAAATGGGAAACGAGAAACTACAAAAGTAGTGCTCCAAAGTAAACCCCACTGAAAACAGAGACTTCATTGAAAAATGTGGGGTTTGGATAAGAGTTGACAGAGGCCTCCCTTCTGTTAAACCTTTCACTTGTTAATATGTCCAGAACCATACTCCAGCTCTGAGGATGAATGGCATTATCATGGTCTGGACTCACATAACTAGCCCTCCTTTTTGTCCTTATATCCAGTTGCCAGATCCATGCTACATCTTGGGTAGAGCCTTAGGTCTGCAATAGTCACCCAAACAATGTTTGGTCATTGACTGGGGGAAACTGAACATCCCAGGCCAAAACTAGGCCAAACAAAGTGCAAAGAAGGAAACAGATTTTGTGACGGTGCTCAAACCTGTCAGTTTGCCACGATAAACATAGCCTTTGGAGCAGCATAATGAGATACATTTCAGTCCATCCCATATATTATATCCAGGGACTGTTCCAGAAAAGGCCTGATTCAAAGCACATCAAAATTGCTTGCAGTTTTCCCAGAGGTTTCAATGGGCTTTGCAACCTAGTCTTCAACATTTGATAACAATCAGCATTTTTCCTAGAACATACTCTTAAATGCACAGAAATCTGAATAAAAGAAGTGGCCTCGTAATTTTGAAATCCTCCTCTGGATCTGTTTCTGATTTAAGAAAAAAAATTAAATTCATTCTTATTTTGCTCAAACAACTATATACATCTCTGGTTTAAATAACAGAAAGCAGAAAAAGATTTTTGAGGTGATATTTCCAGTGATGAGTTCCAAATTTTTTGTAGGGGGGAGTATGAAAGAACAGAGTGGGAGTTATTTTTAAGCTAAAATGACAGTTAATCTAGTTTGACTATTAGTTGTGCTGATTTCTGTTCAGCCCTAGTCTTCCCAATCTATGTTCTTTCAGCTTGGGTGCAACATTTAAAAGTTTGTTATAAAACAAATTACACAGCACAAAACCCAGCTGTGTAGCCTGACTTTTTAGTCCTTCTTCTTATGCTAAACAATGAAAAGCCACTTCCCATAGAACTGTGATGTGCAATATTTTTGTAATCTTAATACAGCTTTCTTTCAACTACAGACTTTGTGTGTCTTCGTGATTTTCTGGGATAAAATTTTCAGAGAAACAAAATTCTTAAAAAAGTAATTAATCATCTGGTTCTGGTTACACAAATGGCCCAATTCTGTGACCTTCAAACCTCCCTTCCCCTCAAAGAAAGCAATAATAATGTAAAGCACAGGAGACAGATTTTTAGAGGTATTGAGGCTCTGACTCCCATGGACTGTTAAACCAATCTCATCCTCAACACTTCACAGGATAAGTGCTATGCCATACAGCAGTGGGCTCTGTTTCCTCATGCATTTTGATCTCCTATTATTGATAGATGCAAGTCCTTTATAATTTCACTTTTACATTATTTACTTGTAATCTAAGCAAGCTCTCAAGTATAGTTTGAAAATTCCCAATTATCAAATTAAAATTTGCAAATCAATGTTTCTTGAAGACTTCTTGAGAGTTACATGCATTGCTTGTGAACTTCAATTCAGTAGCAATGTATTACATTGTGCTTCATACATAACTGATTTCCTACTCGATTAAAGCTACTGATCATTTGCATACATCCTTCATCTGTCACACAAACTCTCACTTCAGTAGGTTGCTGATGGACATCACTGATGCACTACTAAAACGGAGTGGCTAACTTTCATTAGATGATCCATTGCAAAGCACCACCAGACAACATTGCTCTCCAGAAAGGAGTGGAGGAAAAGTTCTGAGGGTGATTTACTCACGAGTGATGATGGTGATTCTACCAGGCCCATACATGGTCCTAGCAAGGTGACGCTTTCAGCACAGCTCCACGGGGAGGATTCAGATATTACCAAGGCAGCCTGCAGCCATTACCAACATGGCCTTGGCATAGGAACCAGATTTAACTGATGCTGAGCCAAATTGCTTGCTTTCCAAGAGTAGTAATAAGAAAATGTGTTTCCTTTCCCCACAAAAAATACTGCTCACATCCAAACACTAAACATTTTACATAAGAGAGATTTTCAAGGAGTGCTGCTCCCTGGATACCTTGGTTCCAGACAGCCCTGGACAGCAGTTACTGAAGGAGACATGGGACTCAGTTCAACAGGTTTTCAGAGAATTTCAAAATTTTGTGAATTTGTATTTTCCAATGGGAACACAAGCAATCACCATCCCTGTAGTGTTGCATTGAAAAGCACTGGGTTGTATTTATTCCTGCTAGAATTAGGCACCAAAGTATAGTGAAAGAAATCAGTTTGATGTACCTGTTTGCATTTTTGGGGAATCAAATACTTTAAGAACCTGGTTTCTATAAATTCCAATCAAAAGCAAGGCCTCATAGCCAATTTACAATTGCTGATTGAAGAAGTTTTAAAATAATAAAAATGTCTACCCTAGAAGACCAATCTAAATTTTTTAGACTAGTCTAGACTCAGAGTTTTCTGGTCATCATTTCTTCAACAGGGAATTTAAATATAGGTAGTGTAAGTCACTTACTCAAGGATCACATGGGAATTGACTGACAGGAGCAAGAGTCAAACTTTGATCTTCTGTGTCTCAAATTAGACCCTTAGCTACAAGACCATGTTTCAAATTCCAACCACATGTTATGAACTAATTGATCTTTCAGAGCAGATCTACATATCCTCTCTATAACCATTCAATCTGCAATAAGAGGTTAACAAAATTCATCAATGGTTATGCTATAATGTAGCTCCTTAAATCCCATTACCAGTAATCCTATACTGCTCTCACATGTACTTGGTCCTGAACCGAGGGAATTCAGTGCGTGAGAGACAGGATGCATGAAAGCAGGATGAGACCAATAGCATTATAATTGTGTATTGTGTAACACATTCCTTTTTCTTCTCTTCTTGGTTTTTTTCCTTATATATTCCCTGAGTGAACCCATGCACAGCTATATTACCCCTCTGGGAATGTATATATGAAAAAAAAAAATCTGCTCTTGAAGTGTAGCATGCATCTTCTCTCCAGATGTCCATATCATTTTAAGTCACTTAGTAGAGTCTTCTTCAGCATTTCTAGGCCTGTGCTTTCTCAGAAGCTGTAACATGCTTGAGTGTTGGTGACTGCCTTATTGTTTATGTGATTAGTCACCCTTGGACTATTTTAAGGAGGCAATGTATAATTTTTATAAATTTTAGATAAACTCCATTTATTTTCTGATGATTGATGCTGACCAGTTATCTGGCTAATTGCATTTTCGAGTATATTTTCTCCAGAATTCAAAAGACATTCAGAATGAACAGAAGTTTTTCTTGCTTGCCTGCTTGTTTTTTCTTTTCTTCCCCTCCTTTTTTTTTTTTTTTTTGAGGAGGAGGGGAGCTGTTGCAATAAAGCTAACAAAACTCTAGCTGAACTACAGCTTTATAATAAAGCTTGTGACAAGTTCTGGGATCTAAGCCAAAGTCAAACCAAATGTACAGTTTACGAGGGTGAAAGGTTTTACTGGCCAGTCTGGTTCTCTTCCAAAATGCCTTCATTTCACATGTAAACGTTAATAGAAACAAACCGTGGTAGTACCATTAACTTCTATTTTTGCATCACCACCTCCATGTCATGCAATAAGCCAAAGAAAGAAATTGCAAGTAGGAAATCGGGGATGGGGGAAAAATCAGAAGAAAAAAAAAAAAGAATTAAATGAAACTCTGTTAGATCCCTCTCTTTGAATTCCATCTGGCCCACTGAGACTTCCTCAAAATTATTGGCAAAATGTGTTATTATTTTGGGAGGAGAAGCGGAAGGTAAAGGAAGGAAAAGGGAGGGCTCAGGCTAACTCAAAAAGATCTATAATTATAAAAGGCTGTGCTTTTGTTTCTTCCAAACTTTGCCTTTTGTTTTGGTTTTTGGTTTTTGGTTTTTTTTCAATACTAAGCAAGCAGAGTGGTAAGCACATTGATTTATTTGTACATACCTGAGTGACATTTTGTGACGAGCCCCAATTTCCCCTCTATGGTTCTGTTTAAGACAAAATTCTTTCTGAAGTCTGTGGGAGCTGTGCCTAAATAAGCCACAACATGAAGCAGGAGACTCCCAGGGCCCCCTTGCTCACTGTGATATTATGCACACAGCATGTCTATGAAAAAACGTGCTTGCACTCTTCTTCCCACATCCTTCTCTGTTTCAGCTCCTATCCATTTGCTTCCTTCTCTGATTGCATCTTGTCATAAGCCCAAGACTGATAGCTCATTAAGGCAGTGGTTTTCCATTAACTTTGTGTTTACAGTATACTTCTGCCAAAAGTACATCCTTATGTCAAGGTTATATGTCAGTGCCTGTACGTGATATATTTTTAATTTTTAATTTCAGAGCTATATTAAGTAAACGTAAGTAATCACATGATTACCAGCAATTAGATTTTTCCTATATTTAAACAGCTTGCACTCCCACTGGCTTCCCTGTATACAAAAATGATGCTGAGACTGCAACACTCTTTTGGGCCATTCCAATGCTACTTCTGCTCAGCACAGTCATTTTCCCCAAGGAGCAGATAACATGGAGAACTGTGTTCTCCTTTTGAGGAACCATTAAAACATTTATAAGCATTAGACACAATCATGTTATCAAGACAGTGCATTTTCATTTGTCCATGTGCTGTAACTGCAGAGTATAGGAACTCTTGAATTAGCATTTGCATTGGTTTTTTTTAATGAAAGAACTAGTTGATTTGGCTCATCTATCTGGAGTCCTGCATTTTCAGAAATCTGAGTGCAGAGATACAGAAAATGTTGACATATCTTTGACCCTGATCTCTTAACTCTGAAAATCACCATAATGCAGTACTCATGGATATTCAATGACACACAGTAAATACAATGACAATCCTAGGTTCAGAGGAGAGTTGTGCTGCTTCATCCTTGCTCTGATTTTATTTCTCTCTCTGGATGAAGTATCTTTTCCTGGAAACTGAGGGGAATCTGACAAAGTTATCCTTTCAGCAAAGTACCAGAATACATTTTGTGACAGAAATCAACATTAAATCAAAACAAAATGAGATCTTCTTTACTGACATGTCCTCACTTTGCCTTCCTTAGTATTAAACTATTAAGAACATGGCAGTTTGTTTGCAGAATGGTTATGTCATCTTAAAAAAACTTTATTAAATCATTCATCAGCCTGTTAGAGAACTTAACATAAGCTGCAAAAATATTGGTGGGGTCTTCTTATTGAAGACACTTCCCAACACGTCTCTAGGCACAGACATGCATAAAGGCATGATTGCACTTATTACCCTGATGTGCATACTGATTTGAATCCTTGTGCAGTTTCATAATACACACAGGATGTCTCATGACTGACTCACACTGTGTCCACACTTCAATTGGGATGTGCAGTTCCTGAAGACATCTCTTTGGAGGCTTTAACAGACCTAAGCTAAATAGTTTCCAAATGTGGCTGGTCTGAAACTGGGTGGTATCTCTTCCAGAGGAGTTTATGCCTCTGAGTTTTAGGACACTTGCACCTATTGGAGAGGCCTTTATCTCCCCTATACATGGACTTGCAGTATCTATTAGGAACTTCTAAATGTGTAAGCCACAACATGTAAAAAGGAGAGAGCAAGCAGGGACAAATGGGAATAATGCAACCTTCTAAAATGACTGTTGCATCCAACATTCCTTTTTGTCATCATTTTCAGAAGCTATCCTCTAATGAAAAGTATCTATAAAAATATAACAGCATGCCTGGCTTTGTTGAATGTGATAATTTCAGGTTTGATGCATGCAACTGTCAAACAGCACATAAAAGATTAAATTAAAGGATGTGAGTTTAATTTAGTGACCTATACCTGGTACACACTTACTCATGATCATTTTTCATATACCTGACAGACATACTACCTTACAAAGATGAACTTCATTTTCACAATGTCCTCTGGCACAATTATGACACTAAAAACTACTGGGAATCAGCAGCAGGCATACCTTCAGTGCCAGCCACATTTGTCACTTTGCCAGAGTGGATTAACTGAATAATAGTAAAAGACACAAGACAGGATGAAAGCAACATTTGCAAAATGAAATAAACAAATTTATTTATTTATTTATTTATTAAAAAATACTGTGAAAGGCCCAACAGAAGCAGAAATTAATTTGATGATTAACACTCAGATTGCACAGCAGTAACCTGGAAATGAATGCTTTAGTGAAATGTTACAACTCAGTGCAAAACTACCAAGAGAAAGTGAACATATTTCTGCAAAAGTTATTTCTTAATAAATGTAATCTAACACAGACACAGATGCACAACTAAATTTTCATGTCAACCCCCAGTTAAACAGCAGCAAGACAGGAGTTCAAGTTTATGATAGTTTGGTTTGGGTTTGGATTTTTTTCCCCCTTCTTTATTTACTCATTGTTTGAAATTGGCCCAGAAGCTGAGATAATTTCAAATGTGGAGAGGATGAATGGGTAAAGCCAGCTTCAAGTCTACTTACAAAAGGTGCAACTTCACATAACCACTTGCATTCAGCTTGCCTTGAAGACAAACAGGACTGGCCACAAAGGATCAGACTCAAAACATACAGTTTAGCACCAGACTTTTGTGCATTACCGGCATCAGACCACTCATGGCAGTTTAGGAGATCAAGAGTAGGCAAAGGGGTGACTCTCTTCCCTTCCAGCTTCACTGCAGCACTGATTTCAGCACAATATGCTCAGATCTTGGGATGAGCTCAGTGCTGCTGCAGCTACATTCTTATTACTGGAGTTAAATCACCTAACAGTAAGGTGATGTGTTTGATGTAACTGTGCTTTCAAATGACATTGTAGACTCTTTCCTTAATAACTGATCACTCATCCAAGCCCCAAATCAGAATTCTTAGTCTAGCCAATAGTATTATAATTGGTCATATGCTTATTATTGATTTAAACACAGCTATTCAGACTGCCTCTGCTTCAAGGGAGTAAATACATTCCTTGCAGTTCTGAGGAGTCATTTATCCCTGTGCTTATATTATCTTGGGAGTTAATGAATCTTGTATTACCTCTCTACACAATAAAATCAGTTTTAACACCTTGATTCACCTTTAAGCCCTCTGGCTTTGCAGGTAGGAATTATCTTTTAGAACTCTTACTCTCTGCCAATATCTGCTATACTAAAGACAAAAGGGAGCAGATCACTGCACTCTAGCTTTGGAGAGAAACACCTGACTTTGAGGAGACACTCAGAAATGAGGAAAATTTTCAGACACAGACCTCTCTTCTGCATATTTTCTGATTGTCCTGCGATTCTCAAAAGTCTCTTACTGAGAAGAGTGACCCTCTACCAAACAGTGCTCACAAGTATTTAATTTTAATGTGTAAATATGAATCTATGAGCCAAATGCTTGAATCTCTTAAAGGATATGGACCCTACAGCTCTTGTCTGCTTCTCAAAAAGGATCTAATTTGCTTTAATTAAAAAGTCTATGTCTCTATCACCTCTCAGGGGACCTGCCTTTAGCTACTAAACTGGACTTTCTGTATAGACCTAGCTATATATACATATAAATATATACACACACACCTTGTTCATATGGCACACAATCATTTTATTTTTTTTTTTAAAAAAAGAGAAGTTTACTTCCAGTGTTACAGTGGTGAGAGGATATAAATGCAGCACTTTTTTCCTTCTTAGAAGACAGCTCAGGCCCCACTTTTAAAGATACTGAGAATCCATAGCTCTGCTTGAATACAGTGGGAGTGACAGCAAACCAGATGAGTGTTCTTTTAATTCTGTGAGACATACAGAAAAAAGAAAACCTCCTGAAATATGAGCAACTTGACAAGGTGTCAAAATATTAATGTTCTCTTCATTCAGTTTGTTCGTGTTACCTTTTCATCCTGGACAGCTCAACTCTTACACCTACTACAGCACTTTGCCAACAGTGCTGAATTCCTAAAACTTCTGCTGTTTCTGTATTCTGATTGCCCCACAAGCATACGATGCCAACAGTACCCCAATGGAGCAACAAAAAGTGTTGAACAGCAAGGCGTCCCACAATCTTGTCTCATCAAGGAACCTGGGTGGATATTAAAAGCAAACTGAAGCCAGAATCCATTTCTGTGTGTTAAGAATAGGCTAAAGGTAAGCCAGAAAGGTTGAGAGACAGAAAGTATTAAGGAAATAAAAATACAAGTCTAGAGTATTCAGCTCAGTGAATGTGGAAAATTTTCTTTCAAGGTTTTGATTTAAAAACACTCTAAGAAATATATTTTTGGGGTGGGGGAGTGGAAATCCTGTTTATCAACATTTATCCTTCTTCTTTTCTACCTAGAAGAGACTCTCTTCATCTCCCCAGAGCATCAGTCCAATTGACTCGTTATTTCAGTTCTGTGGAAATTCTGCTGATAGCTATAATGTAGATTCCTATGCCAGACACTTGAGTTAATTAGCTTGTGGGCTGCTAGTGTCAGACTTAGTGCTGCAAAAATAGCTGACAACAAATCATCACTGTGTGAGATCTTGATTATTGTTTGGATGCAAACAGCAACATGCTGGCACCGCCTTACAAGTGTTTTCAATCACAGAAGGATGTTCTAATACTAGCACTATGATGCTGTCTTTTCTTTGGAGAAAGGAGCTGGATTGCTGATGGCCCACAGCCTAGCACAATTACTTGCTATTTACTCAAATTTAATTTAGGTAAACCTGTCTTCTCCTGTGTGGTCATGGAGTTGAGGGCCCAGATCCTCCATTTTAAGGGAGTCTCCTAATAACTAGTTGCCAGAAAACAGGAATGACCACTAAACATGCTAGACATGCCATACAGTGAGTCCATACTCACAGAGATATTCATAGAATCATAGAATATCCTGAGTTGGAAGGGACTCACAAGGATCATTGAAGTCCAGCTCTTGGCCCTGCACAGGACAGCCCCAAGAATAACACCATGTTACATACATGCATTTCATTGCTTAGGGAGATTAACTTCACAAGGCTGAACAAATACAAGAGATCTCCTTCCTCCTTTATGTGTGACTCTTCAACCTCTTACCTCTTTCCATGCTGCTTAGTTTCCTTCCAAAGTGCCACTGTTCTTTTGAAGAAAACATGCATTTCTTTCTGAGATTATCCTTGTTTTCAATCTCACCTCTCTACTCAGTACAGATAAGCATTATATCCTCATGACACACAGCATAGATGAGATGCTCAAAGTTTCCAAGGTACAGGGCTGGAATGTGAGTACAAGGCAAGAACTTTCTGCAGTTCATCCCTTTGCAATGTTTCCAACTTTGGGGTTAATTTTGGAAAGGCAAAGTGGTTTTGGATAATATCAAGACATCTACATTCAGTGGCGTTAAGACCAAGGAGATATGCACAAAGATGTTGTTTTGCTTTTGCACTTCAACTGGACATTCCTGCAGTTGTTTGTTGTCTCACTTGAAGTGTTGTGATACTCAGATTCCTGACAGTAACCTGGCTAAGTGCTAGCTAGAACATAAAAGAGAGATCTATCACCCGTAATGTTGTCTAAGTTATTTTTTCAGCTTTACCA
>NW_008684143.1:38103-53147 GCF_000695815.1 Acanthisitta chloris
TCATATCTCTCCATTATTCTTGTAACAGAAACTATCTAACTTCTAATGAAATGACCTTGCACCAAGACAATTGCCTAGACTGCAATAAAAGTATATGGAAAACAAGCTTCTCCCACATATACTTCCCAACTGTATCTTGCAGCTTCCATGGTCTAATCAGGAAGGCAAAGGAAGGTTGTGAGTCTGAACCTAGCTGAGTCAGGATATAAGAAAGCCACAACTTAAATCTCCAAGGATACCTCAATGACCTGTTTTGACCTTAGGAAAAGTTGCTTCTGAATCATCAAACCTCAACAGGTTGATAGCTGTAGAACCATGATATAGATAAAGGAGGTTCTGTGCCTTGCAAACTTGCACAAGCAGCAACAGGCAACTCTAGCCATGTAATTTGACTCTTTATATGTCATTAGTACAATATGTAATTTGGAAGTCTTGGAGTTAATTATAGAACGTTCATGCCTGAATTTATATTCTATGGGTAGCAATTTGTGCACTGTGCTGTATACCTTGAATCTGTAAGCAGAAAAGAGTTTTTCATGATAAAGTATGTCTAGAAATATGTAAACAGGTTGGAAAGGAGATGGGATTCTTTTGCATATCTTTTAGGGGAAGCAGAGAATGGCAGATTTTGAGATATGGAAATGCAACTATCAAACTTTTCTTATTACATTCAAAGACACAAAAAAGCTATAGCAGAAGAGCAATGAACATGATAATTTTAGCTGTGACTTTTTTTAAAGATCCTTATACAGACCCTCTAGAAATTGCCATATTAACCAGACTTGCAACTTTCCTTATTTTTTTAAGCCTCCTACATAACTCAAAATATAGGCCCAAATTTAATGTCTTCATCCTGAAGGAAATAAGGATGCTCACTGAAAAGATTAATCATGTGCATTCAAAAGTTACATTCCTCCTAAAACATACACCAGTCCTGAGCTGAAAAGGTTATCTGGATTGATAAACAATGGGGTAAACATATTTCTTCAAATCACATAGAAATCTGTGGATAAAGCAAGGAGCTGGGGAATTCAGAGGGGTTTGAATTACTTATTGCAAACATTTACTATACAGTTTCAGTAGATTACAAGGATGTAGCCAAACAGATGTGGCCAGGCAGTTGGACAGAGGAAAAGAGTTTTGGTGGATTTTTTGGTTTGGTTTTTTTTGGTTTTTTTTTTTTTACTTCTTTTTTTTACTTTTTTTTTTTAAATACCAGCTTGTCAAATGTACCTTCTGCACTGATTTTCTACCACATAGTGTGATTGTTTGTGCCAGCTCATCACTGGCACACCAGAACACTCAAAAGTACCTGAAAAAACTCTGATGGTTATAGATTAGTTTCTAATACCAATGTTACCAAAATGGCCCAGGAAGCTATGACAGCAAAATAACCAGGCATTCTAAGCCTTGAAAGGGTTCCTTGCTAGTCAGGATAGTGTCAGGTGCTACACTGATGGTGTTAAATCCAGTGATAGAATTTTGGGGGGGAATATTTGTTCAGGATAGCACAAAACCAAGCCAGCTATAAAAGCATCACATACCAGGTGCTTATGGAACAAAAGGGAGATGTGGACCAGTGCCTGATACTAGTTACAGAATATAAAGTAGTGTAAATGACCATGGAAATTCCTATGAGACTATGAAAATTTGATTAAGTCAAAGTTCTAAAGTGGCAATAAATATAGCAGCACAGAACATAACCACTGCCTAATAATTTCTTAAAATAGAAACCTCCTACACTGAAATAAGAACACAATATAGTTCAACACCTACTGATAGTAGCCATTAGGCAGAAATTCTTGTTTGATGCCTGCAGCTCTATCTGCCAGAAAAGTCACAATTTAGGTAATTTCCTTTAATTAAAAAAAAATAAACCTATCAAATTTGCATACTGCCATTTAGGATGCCAGATCTGCTGCTTTAGGACAAGCCCCTTTATATGAAGGATACTCTCTGTGTTTTAAGATACCTAATGTTTCTTTCAAGTAACAGACCTGCAGTCTAGTCTGCTTTTTTAGAAATAAACTGGACAGGTATATGCTGTTTAAGCTCAAGTTGTGAAAAGGGCAAGATATTTTGATCATTTGAAGCTGTGATGCTTCAGACCAGAAGACCAGAGTTTACTCTGAAGAATCAATTCTTCCTCTAACACCTTTCAGAGGAACGATAAACAAAAAATTTATATATGAGGTTACCCAGTAAAGTAAGGGAGAGCAGTTACTGTTTGAACTTTATTGCTGAGGGTAAGATAGCCATGTTTGGCCTGGATCAAAATTAGTACTAGCCCTTAACATAAGCACAGGATCAAGAGTGAATTAAAGACACTGTTTTGGTTCCCTCATGCAGAACACTATTGAGATTTAGTTGTAGTACTGTTAAATATGGATCCCACTCAAAACTGTGGCTTTCCAGTGCTGAAACACACAGAGACACATAACCTGCTCCAAAAGGAGAATTTGGAAATAAGTGACAATCTGTGACACATCTGAGGTAGGATTTGCACAGGGAGAAAGGAACTTTTTAGGCCAGCTGGTATAGTCAAAAGAACCCTTTCAGGCTGACAAGTGTGTTTTCAACATGTGGCAGAGATGTCTAGCTTTTTCTCATTTATATAAAAAAAATTGAATCTCATTATTCTTATACTGATAGTAACTGATGCATCTGAGTTCAGAGAGAATTGTCAAATGCTTTAGATACTCAATTTTAATCCCTCTCCAATAAGTGTGCATTGTGTGTACCTACTTTTCTGTACATTACAGAATTGGGGACCTAAGAGTCAGCAAGTTAAGCATTATCTTTTGTTCTGATCAACATTGAAACTTTAGATGAATTACTACTATAGCCACTTGCCCAAGCTAGGCACTTCCTCTTTGCCATGGAATTTCACAAGTCAGGTAGATAATCATGTAGCCTATTGAATGAATCATGCATGTGAGCAGAAGGGTTTGAAATAAAATGCTAGTATACACAGTAGTAATTAGGGATAACCTCCCACTCACCTCATGAAACTGTCTCTTCTCCCCACGAATGCTGACAGAAGCTTTCTGCATACATGTAGTGGGGGGGACACAACCCAACAGGCAGCTAAATGCAGAATTCCTGTAACTCAGGATAGTGTTAAACAAGACTTCTGATTAAATAGATGAGTGGGCAGCCATCATGCCTTTCATTCTGAAACAGCCTCCCTCCTCAGGTTTCTTTTCCTTTACAGTCTAAATTGCCACGGCCATGACTGGAAATGAATGACTGTGCCTGAACTTTTTGAGGCAACTAAGTTACAATGATTCAAAGACTTTTTGAAAAGGATTTTCTGAAAGATATAAAGTCCGTGAAAGCAGAAATAAGGAACTGTGTAAGCTTTGCCTAAATCAAACATTCAGCAACCTGTAACAGCAGTCATGATAAATATTTTCCTCCACAGCAAAAGGCTCCTAAGAGGACAGCTGGGGAGGGAAATAAAACTCACCTATTTTTTGTGACTTTTAATACCTTTTTTCTTAATCTTTAACTGTTGCTGTGCCTGGTTTGTTTTTATGACTGGTGTCTGCAAATGTTCACAGGGTTGGGTTTTACTGGCAAATATATCAGCAGAAAGCAAGACTTGGGGGAGTGGGAAAGTGGCAGACGTGGCTTTCCAGAACTGAAGGATTCATTTGCATCCTGCAGCCTGCATGCCAGAGCAGCATGTGAGAACACGTAGGCAGAGAGTAGCTAGACAGAAGAGCTTTTATTTCCAGGAAATAAAACCTTGGAAGTTGCTCATCAGTGTAAAATATTTCCCCTTCCAACTAATTTTTCTTGAAAACATCCTGAAACTAAGGAAAATAGTTCAGAGAATTATTTTCTATTTTGTTATTCACTCAGCTTGACTTCTGTGGGTATGCTCCCATCAGCATTTTGAAAGTGCACCTATGAGTACAATGTGGGCTCATGACTCGCAAAACAGTTTTGAATTCAGAAACAAGTGTGGTTTTAAAAACTGCTTTCTGGCCTCATTCTGAAGCAGATTAGCATAAAATGCCCCTATCTACCTGCCTAACAAAGAACATTTTGACAGTTGCTTTGACAGACTTTTTAAAATCAGCTTTACTGTTGGCCACTGCCCAAGGCAGCAGCAGGACTGTACAACTTGTACATTTTCTCTCTAGATCAAAATTTCAGCTTCATATGTGTACCCATAATGGATTTCTTTTGTAGGAAGTTCTTGCTGATTTCAGTCCAGAACAGGTACTGCTACATATCCCTGACAGCATAAGTATAGTTTCTAAGCAATTTAGCCTAAAGATGATAATTCTTTGGTTTCTACTACCAGATTTCACTAAGGACCAAGCACTATTAGAGTACCCACTGACACTAGGAATGAATTTAGCCCATAACAAATGCCATGGGCTATTTTGGGTACTTTTAATATGTCCTCTGACCAGCCAGCTCATAGCCTGACATTCTTCATGGCATGCTTCTTGCCTCTCAGCTGATTTGAGAGAACCAAAAGCAAAACACAGTAAAGCAACAGTGTCTCGAGGCTGGAAGCAGTAGAAATGCCGTGGAAAGCTTCACCTGAGAGGTTTCCTTCTCAATTTTCAGAGCAAAAGAACATGCTGACAAGCTTGCAAAACCAAAACTAGTGCATACATTTCTTTGCATAAATACCTTTAACCCTGCTCTGGTAGACCTTGTTCACCTAGGTCAAGTATGAACAGATGAAATCCAGATGGCAGATGATATAGCCCCTACAACATCTCACACTGAATCATAGGAAGCCAGATACATCATTAAAAATCCCAAAGCTAGTATTTATCTCCAAGGCACAATACATAGTCCACACAACCTACAAAAAGAATGTGCTTTCTATGCCTTCCAAGTTATTTGATTCCCAAGGAGCTCACTGGATAGCATATAATAAATAGTACAAAAAGGGCATTTATTATGAAAGCATTTGATGAGAGGAAATAAGATGATATTGATATGCAACTTAAGGATCTTAGACATATAATATTACAAACAGGGAGCATGGATGGCAGTCAGAACTCTACTCATCCTTCTCAAGAATATTAAAATCTAACTTCTTCCCTGATAGCATCAATGATCAAAAGGCATAAACAATCAGGCTTTCTATGCTAATGATTGCACTGAAATACTTCCTTAAGTAGTTTAACCAATTAGAAGGAGCACCAGCCATTAAAAGGAATCTTAATAATGGATTAGTTATTCAGAACCCTTTAAAAGAACTATGTAGTTTTTGATCTCATGTATTGCTCTTTTCTTCTTGACTTCGGCTCTTTTCAGTTTTTTAAAATAAATAAAAAACCACAAAATCTTCCCAAACTCTTAGAAAGGATGAAGCTACCAGCTTCCCCGCCTTCATTTTTATTAGCTTAATTTGTGAATCATTGAAATTTAATCTATTTGTGGTTCACACATGAAAAAGAAGACTTGAAATTTTAAGTAATATGAGTCTCTCTACTACATGGGCTTTAAGGCAAAGGATTTCTAATTGCTATGAACTGGCAGGGGCAGAGAAAAACCTCTTAAAACAAAATCACATTTCTTTAATTAGATTTCATTAAGAAGCAGTGTCAGGGTTAAAGTCTGTTTGAAACAACACAAAAATCTTCCAATAAAAAGTTACTGTGTTTTATTCAGATGGGAGTGGAGAAACAGGGATAGTTTATGGTTTGGGAATATATTGCCTACAACATATTTCATAGAAAAAGTATTCTTAACTAAATATGTCCTCCAGTGCTGATTAGATTAATTCTTGGCAAAATTTGGCCATTATACGTTACCTTAACAGAAAGTCACACTCAGCTGCTAACTCTATTTAGGCCATATGTTCAGCAATCATTGCTACAGTGCAGGACGATATATTGAGTAAGTCCATGGTCAAGTCAGAATTAGCAGAAGCATCACATATGTTACTGTTAGCAGTGCAATGCAGACTGTTTAGAGGGCATGCAATTCCTCTGTCAGCTTTTTTAGCTCTGGAGTTAAGCAAAACCACCTTGGTTTCATCTTTGTTTCTCATTTATATGGGGTGACTTTCTTTTTTGTGCAAAAACCCCCCACAAAGCAATAATGTAGGAACACACAACAGGTTTGGTCAAGTTTTTTTTTCCTGCAGGACTTCCTGACCTCTTTCTGATGTGTTCAAATTCACAATGCCATCTGGGACTGGCCTCAACTGTGGCACCACAGGTAGTTCTGTCTCCCAGCTGCACCTGCAGCCAACTGCCTGAACACACCTTCTCTGCAAGTCCAGTTTTAGCCACTCATACACACTCCATTAGAGCAAGTGGAACATATTAGTCAGGCCTAGCTTGAAAAATTACCAGTGAAGTCCTACATGACAACTATAGAGCGGGTGACTAGTGAGTCACAAGTCTCCTAAAGCAACACTGCTTTCCAAAGGGAATTCAATCCTTGCTCTGCCAGGCTGCAAGGTGTGTTTTGAAGGTAGGCTGGCTAAGTATGTGAGGGACCACATTGTGTTGATTCCTACCAGCTTCAGGCTTCTCACAGCCTTAGCGTTAACCTGCAGAGCACCCAAATGAAGGGCAGTGCCCTGCTAGCATGCCTATTCAAGCTCTGGGTAGAAAATGAAATCATGGAACAATTAGCTGTTGGGGTTTTTTCCTCTCTCTCTACCTTTTCTTTTCTTTGTTCAGGAAAAAAATGAGGTATTTTGAACTTGAAACGTCTGGGGGGTTAAATACCATTCTCATAATACTAACACACATACATCAACACAAGCACAAGTACCCTTGTCTTTAAAGGGGCTTGGGTTTTTTCTCAGAGCAGAACAGAAATGTTTAGGAAAACACAAAAGTTGTACAGGTTAGAAAAGTATTTCCCATGCAGCTCTAGCCTTAGTTATGGGAAGCTTCAATGGTATTTATTATTTCAAACAATTTTGGTTTCAATTAAATTAATAGTTGGGAAAATAAAAAAAGAATAGACTGGAAGGGGGGCAATTTTTTCCTATCCTGAGGGAAAATTCCAGTTACTTAAATTGTTCTTTTGCAGAGAAATTAAACAATTGCTGCAAAGGGAAACACTGGAAAATGTTATCCAATCTGCTTCTGAAATGCAGTTCATGCAATGAACATTTGTGTTGATTCCACTAATTCAGTCCATTTTAGAACACCAGCCAGGCAGCAATTTCAGTGTTACTTGAAAACTATTAGGATTGTTAACAGTCAAGCTCCACTGCACCCCCTTTCCCAGAAGCACCCAGATGTTTTAGGGACATAAACCAGTGAAGTTTTAAGAATGCCTTTTCATGAGCATTTCAGTCAGCCTCAGAGGCAGTTTAGGCACACAGGTTCCCTTGAAGCCTCAAGAGAATGCAGGAGCTGCCTCGGTAGGCTAACCCACAGTGATTGAGACCTACAGTTGCAAAAGACAAGACCTAGAGTATTTATTGCTAAAGGTATAGAGAAGGACATGGTACAACTTTCCCAAGATGGATATTAAGGTTATTTCCATGCAATCATAGAATCACAGAATATTTGGTTTGGAAGGGACCTTTAAAAAGCACCTAGTTCCAAACCTCGTGCCATGGGCAGGGACACCTTCCACTAGAGCAGCTTGCTGAAAACCCCACCCAGCCTGGCCTTGAACACTTCAAGGGATGGGGCATCCACAGCTTCTCTGGGCAACCTGTTCCAGTGTCTCACTACCCTCACAATAAAAAGTTTCTTCAGGCTATTGAACCAGCTATTGGGTATCACAAGACAGTAACATTTAACAGCAGAGGACTGAATTACTACTCTCCAAAGCTGCTAGGTCCTACCAAGACATATGGTCAATTGGGAGCATTAGTTATATGTGAAGGATGTGGTCTAAGTATGATCCCTGACTTCCTACAGGCTCTGGCAGGTATCACCATGGGATTCTATGGATAGCTTTGCAAATGTTACTGAAGATCTAGTCCATTGTCTTCTGGAAAACTGAGCACATAATAGAAGTATTTTCAGAGAGATGATTCACTTTCCCCTTGCTTTTAGCAGGAATTCTGTTTATAGCTGGTAGGAAAAGTGCTAGGAACTCATATCCTTATAAAATATTACCACCTTCAGCTGGTTCTTGTCCTATGGATGCTTGTTATATCATAGGTACTGCTTTCTGGAAACTATAGCTAATAAGATATATTCCAGGGAGAAAATCTTGAAATGGCCTCAGGGTTCTGAAAAATCTAGATGCCTGTAAGCATTCATGTTTCAGAAAACAATAATCTAGTTTTCACTAAACCACTACATGTTAGCAAATGCATCTCAACTTCTTCACAGACTTCAACTATAAGCACAGCCATTAATTTTATTAGTTTCACTAGGCTTTGTCCTCTCCTCATCTGAAGCAGCATGTTTGTGATGACAACCCCGTGCTACTAAGTGAATCTCATATTTACACTGAGAGTGCCCAAGTGCTTTTCAAATCTTCATTCTGATTTACATACTGTATGGCAAAAAAAAATAGAAAAATATTTCAGCTGAGGACATGTTCACTTTTAGAAGTCAATGAAAGAAAGGGGATGTGGAAGAGAAACTCTTAAACGTTGCTCAAGAAAATACTTTTCAGTCAGACTCCAGCAGTGTACTGCCTAATTCCTGTCTGCAGCAGTGCAGTTAAAGCTGCCTGTGCTTAGGGGCGATTGGCAGTCTGCTCTGGGTTCCTTCATAGCACTGCTAATCTCCACTAATACTCTCCCATGCTTCATTTAATTTCACTCTCAGGGCTCTTTTTCAAATTCTTCCTCAAATCTTAAACCAATGCCCTCATTGTTTAGGATTCCTTTACCCTGGCAAGTCTGACCTCAGATATCCTCTCCTCTTTCCTGCTCTGTAACACAGGCAGTCCACTTACTCATTCATATGGTAACCACACATAATGGTCTCCACATTAATTAAGTAATTTTGGTTCTTTAAGGTACTACAGAGAGGTTTTCAATCTCCCAGTGCCTTTCAGGCCAATTGAACTCTTTTTTTTTTTTTGTTGAACAGGCCAGAGAGTACATGGAAGAAGAGCCAAGGAGAACATGCTCGCTCTCCCTCTGGGCCATTCCTTTCATGCTGCTTCAGGGTTAGACCAAAACAACATCAGCAAGTCTAATTTGCCCCAGCAGCGGATGGGAAATGACTAAAAACCCTGCAGATTAATTTGTGTCAGATGTATGCTTTAAAGCAAGTAAAAGCAAGAGAGAATGTGAGAGCACATACAGAAAAGCATTCTCTTGCTGTGGGACTTCGAAGGGCCCCCTTGTTTCAGATCTCTTGGGAGCTGAGTGGCCCCGAGAAAAAGAAAGATGTCCTACCTTTGCTTTATGTTCTCCTTTTGTCTTTGATGCTTTTCAGTAAGCAGACAATTCAGAAAAAAGAAATCAGAGGAATAAAAAGAAGCAAAACTGTACAATGCAAGATCAGCTTTGCAATAACTGCTGGCCCTTCTAGCAAAGGTGGTTTTACACCATCCAGGTGAAATGGGCAGAAAATGCAGCTGTTTGGGGTTTCTTTTGGCATGTGAGGGTTGTGTCCCACATCATTCCAGAGAAGCAAAAGGTGATAGAAACTTCATGGCACTTTTGAAAATAGTTATGATTAATGTTACATAATCAATAGGACTGTGACTGCAGATCAATACATGATATTGACTAGAAAGCTCATGTCCAAACCAGTTTTCCTGTTGAATCAGTAGACCCAAAGGTGCTCCTTGATGGCCAGATGTGATCATTCAGCTGTGATATTCTAATAGGAGGAGTCCTGAACAGCCTATGGAAATCCAACAGCTGTAATACTTAGTCAGGTACTACTCCGTGTGACTTAGTAGGGAAAAATTTTCTCTTCTGTATATGACTAACATGTAAACTGAGAAACAGCACAACTGGCAGTGGTTAGACTTATTACTGGTATTCCCAGCAAGGCCAAGAACAGTCATCTCTGTGTCCAATCTCTCTGGTTAATGGTGTTTCGACATTGAGATGAGTCATGTGTGGTGCTACCACTGTGCAGTAATGGTTCTGCTGCTAAATAAAGCTGATTTAATTTTGTACATTCTTGGAACTCATATCCAATCTGATCTGTCCACCACATCTAAAAGCATTTGTTTACTTTTTAGGCAGCCATGCTCTTTAGAACTAAGATGACTGCCTCAAAAATTCTAGGAAAGCTCAAAATAAGTCGCATAAAAGAAATGCAACATTAGCGTGGACTCATTTCTGGCGAGAGCTAGTTCTGCTCCAAAAGCTGCAAGCTTTACTCTTCATTCACACTGTTCCTAATCCTTGTCATATCAGTATTATAAGACAGAAATAATATCCAAAGTCTTACCCAAAGTCTGAATCCAAATCTGATTTGGCAGCATAAACCTAACCATAAAAAAATCTTCCCAAGAGAGCCAAACAGAAAAAAGCCACAATCTAAATAGAGAGTGAAGAAGTCTTGTGGAAATAGACTTTAAATCTTGGTTTCAGAACAGACTAGCACTTAAGAGCCTCTGTCACAACTTTCAACAAGATGTCAGATATAGTTAATACAACATTTAATACTGGTACAGTTATACTGGTACTCTTAGCAGTATCACCTATTTCAATCTAGAAAGGAAATAGCAGTACAGGGAAGAAAAAATATAGGATGCCTTTACATCCATAAATGTGGTTGTACTGGGATGTTTTTCAATAAAAACACACACCAGTAACCTAAGTGGTTGTACTAGCACCAGATCTTCTATATGAAACCAAAAGTCTCAGAAGTCTTAGATGTCTGTATCACACCAGTTTCACTAGTATTTTGGCAGTTAATAGCATTTCCAGGATCACATGTAAGCACATCTGAGAAAGAGAAAGACTTCAGTTACTTGAGCATTTTGACAATATTCTTTTTAAGGGTGATGAAATGTATAAGAATTGGCAAGTTAAAAAAATAAAGCAATCCTCCTCAAAGGAATCAAACAAAGCCATTCAGAAGATACAATAATGAAAGAAATATGTATTAATGCTGATTATATTGGCAAGACTTCTTTCTCCATAAGCCATACTTGTGGAAAATGGTAACAACGGCTATAGCAATTCATGTAATGCTGCCTGAACACTTTTATCCAAAACAAAACTATGCTGTTATCTTTATGTATACAAGAACAAACTGAGTGCTGGGGAAGATAAATTCAATAATATCTAGATTCATAATTCCCCAATTTAGGTTCCAATAGAAGCTCAGAAACTTTCAGTGGAGGTAAAGCCTGACATCAATTGATATAATCTATCAGTTTCAGGGTGCCTAGTGTTGGAAAGCAAAATGGCAATCCAAGCCTTCAGATAACTAGTTTGACTGATCTCACTCTGCAGCTTTGTTTGCTCACTGTCCATTCACATGAGTGCTAGTTCCAGCTCAGGAGAGCAGCTCAAACACAAAGCCAGAGGTTTGCAGGACAAGCCTGGTCAGCTGTTGCTTGGAGCAACTTTTGGAACCAGGAACCACATCCTTGCTTCCTGTCATAGCAGAGCAAATCTAGAAGGCACAGAACCTATCTACTGGCTACACTGTCAGAAATGTGCATGTGTGCACCCAGGCTAGTACTAATTAGTCTTTCTGGCACCAAAGGCTCATTCAGTGTACTATGGGAATGTCCCACATTGACAGTTCTTCTGGAGATACACAAAAGATTTGAGAAAATACCACAGCGTTTCCCTCTCCTCACCTAAGATTCTCTCCTGTCCAGATAAATACCACGACCATTGCTCATCTTGGGCTGAAGGAGTAGTTTCAGTGAGGACTTTGGAATATTTGATCCTCCAAGACTCGCAGGATTGCATGACATCTGAAGCTCATGCCAGATAACTCAGTGACTCTTTCCAGATCTGTGCCTTATCCAAGCCCAGACTTGACTCCTGGACACTACCAAAAGTACAGTTACACAGTTCTGAGGTGAGAGCTCAAGCTCATGGTGCTGGTATGAGCAGCCATGAAGACTGGTAGGGTCTTCTTGTATGGTAAGAAAATTGTACATGCAGAAGCTGATCTGAATGATAGTTACAGCTCTCTCAACCTTCCTCCTAGCCCATCAGCCCCATTACAAGCCTGGATCTGTTGCCAGTGACTAACCATCACTATCAAAAACTTTTAATATTTCATGACTTAAATATCTGAAAGGTAGTAGAATCTCAGCTAATTACTCATCATTACTATCACTATGACATCTGCATTATATTTTAACTGACAGAAGAACATCGAAATTATTGTGAAGGCTACAGATGACTTTAAATCTGATATCCTTGAACAGCTGCTCATAAATGTTTCCTCATTTTATTTACTTATCCTTTGAATTAATGAAGCACTTAACCCTATTCCTTGCTTACATACCAATACAGATTTCTGTCACAAATAAACACAATGTGAAATGTAACAAATTGCTTATCAGCAAGGTACATTTGTTTTGCATTTCCAAGAACATCTGTAGAAGTCTGAAGGGCACTGATTGTCTGAAATTAGTGATTATGAAAACATAGACCTAAAGTTTATTCTTGGGCTTTGCTTGAATGCCTGATATTTTTCTCTCCTTGTTTTTAAGTTTTAGACCCAGTTCACATTTCTAGGCATAAGCAGACATTTGATTTTTACATTCTCTATGTTCAAATTTTTAAGCCCTGGGCCAACCTGTGGCCTTAACTGTGTTTATGTAAGCCAAACAACTATTCACTTGAGTTTCTGTTAGCAAAGGCATAAGCAAGACTAAGATCTCACACCTGATGTGCTTCACGACTCCAATAATCTCATGTTGTGATCTCAGAAACAGAAACGCAAAGGCATAAGCAAGACTAGGATCTCACACCTGATGTGCCTCACCACTCCAATACTCTCATGTTGTGATCTCAGAAACAGAAATACTCAAATGTTAGTAAACACTGTGCTAAATATCTGTCTAGGTCTACTCCAGCTCAGGCTTTTAATGAAGCACCATTTAAGAACCGTTTGGGGAAAAAACCACAAAAAAAACCCCAAAACCCAACAGCCGTTTGGGGAAAAAAACACAAAAAAACCCCCAAAACCCAACACCCCCCTCCCAGAATCTTTGACCTAAGTGTCTAAATGTACCATTGACTATATATTTCTTTAAATATGCTGTGATTCAGACATGCATTCACTTGCAATCTGTGTACACAGTGAATAGCTATACACATTTCGTATGATCAGCCATATTTGCTTTCTGTGTAAAACAGAAGAGATTTTAGAGCTATTGGAAACAAACCTGAACTTGTTATGATCAGCCATATTTACTTTCTGTGTAAAACAGAAGAGATTTCAGAGCTATTGGAAACAAACCTGAACTTGCAGCTAGAGTAATAAGTAACTCAAATGCAAACAAATCAAGCAATCTTGCCCTAAAGTCAGCATGAACCAGTTGATTTTCCACACTGAACCCCCACAAATGTGCAAAGTGGGGAAAAGAAAGCATCTACTTTGGGGAAGCCAAAGAGAACCTTTTCATCTGATAAATACAAATCTGCACCCTGCCTGACCAGGTGACCCCAATTCTCCCTCCCTATGCCTGCATGCTCCAGCAAACTCTGAATCTCATCTCCCAGCTCTTGAGAAGGAGAGAAGTTTGCTACAGGGAGAAAGAGTTTATAGCTCACCAGCTGTGTGAACAAACTCAGACTTATTTGGCTTCTGTGAACTGGGCTAAATCAATGAAACATCAGAGCTCAAACTTGATGCTTTATTTCCTTCAGTCTGTGGTTCTGCTCACTATAAACGTGATCTGGAACAGCACATGTGAGACTGTAAAGCAAAAAAGAAATGAAAACAAAATGTGATTGTACGTGAGATCAATTCCATGCTGATGTGATAATACGTTCAAAATTCTCATTTCTATAGAAAACTGACCACAGGCACTTCATCAATCAGTATTTCGATTTGTAATGCATTCCATATGGTTCTCTGTCATTACTTAATGGGGAACATCCCCTCTGAAAACATCTGACTCTGAGCTCTGCATCGAGAGAGCTGCTCATGTTTCAACCACGTTTCCCATAAACTGAACACTCAGCAACATATTCATTTTAGTGACAGCCACCACTAATGAGAAACAGCCATGCGTACATTGAATCTTTCACAAGCCAAAGAAATCTTATATTAACAACAACAGCAAAAAAATATCTCAGATTCATTTACACAACAACTGAATCTCTAGAATCTCCAAAATCTCAATTTTAACATCCTAAAGCTCATACTGAGTTGGTGTTTGTACTTCTACTGTCTCACATTTTATAGTTTTTCTCTCTCATTTTTCCATCTCTACTTAGGCCAGTTGTTCTGACATATGTTCTGCATATCAGGAACAGGAAGCTGGGGCATAAATTGGAGGGTTTATCACAAGCTGAGAGCTAGTGGAAAAAAATCAGTAAGTCCATGAGAAGTAAAAGGTTCACACAACAGTCAGTGACTGTGTTAGATCAGAAGTGCCTAAAGAGCACAATTAGAAAAGCTGAGGCATTTTATTGGAGAGCTAAATTATTTTCCTGCTTCGGTTTTCTTTGCTCAGAACATCAGGGGATTACTAATATCAGCCTTCCTGGGTTTTGGAGGGAGCGGGTTATTTAGTTGATTTTATAATAAAAAGGACCAGCTGTGCAAGACTTTGAATTGCCAATATATGAAATTCGAAAAAGAAATTACCAGACCCACAAGACATGCAAGTTGTGAAGAAACTGAACCCAAACTACAACTGTTTCAGAAGAGTGGAGGTAGCAAATGCTGTACCCTTATTTAAAAGAGGCTCTACTGGTTATTCAGGGCATTACTTGAAAATGGTCACTAAAAGCAAAATAGTAAAACAGCTGGGTGTTCAGTAAGCCACAGAGTCAAACCAGCATAATTTCTGCAAAGAGAACCTGTGTCTCACTAATCTCTAAGAATTATTTAAATTTACCCACAAGACACTGACAAAGGATAGTTTATTTTCATAATGAACCTGATAGAGACAAAGCAGGACACCAGGCAAGACAGAGCTATGGTAAGAACAAGAGTAGCAACTCTCCCAGTTCCTTCCTC
>NW_008684143.1:53184-56130 GCF_000695815.1 Acanthisitta chloris
ATGGAAAGAAATAATTTTACAACTGCTTAAATTTATGCTATGATCTTCTCAAGGAAGCTTACAAAGAATTTCTACAAATATTATTTAAAATATTTTAATTAATAGTATTTTTACATCTAATTAAGTCAGAGTTGAAATGTCAGCTCGTATACTAAGTTCAAAGCATGATTAATTAGCAGGTCTCATTTTTTAAAACAGGCATGGAAAGAAATAATTTTACAACTGCTTAAATTTATGCTATGATCTTCTCAAGGAAGCTTACAAAGAATTTCTACAAATATTATTTAAAATATTTTAATTAATAGTATTTTTACATCTAATTAAGTCAGAGTTGAAATGTCAGCTCGTATACTAAGTTCAAAGCATGATTAATTAGCAGGTCTCATTTTTTAAAACAGGCTTCACAGGAACACACTCTGTTTCATCACACTAAGAAAGTTTACATTTTCCTCCTAAATTCACTGCTTTTAAGACAATGGTTCCTCCAGAACCTCAGTTTAGCTTCACTGGCAATGTTTCATCTTCATTATAGAATCCAATTATGGTCTTGGCTATTTGTAAATGAAGAAAGAAATTAAATCCTAACCTCACAAGTGATACAAAGGCCATCTAAATTTTGTTAGATTACTTACCAGATTCAAATGGAACAGACAAAAATTCCATCCATTAGGATAGTAATCACCAAAAAAAAAACCTCTTAGAAAAAACATGTTGTGAAAAGCTGAGTCTCTGAAAAAGCATGTCCAAGGCAAGGACTTTTATAAAGGATCAGAAAGTTTTGAGCACTTTGAAATACAAGAGAGAACAAGTCAGAAAGCAGAAATGAAAAATCCTTCCATCTGAAGAAAAGTATTTGAGACAAAAGATTAAGAAAATACTGTAACTAGAAATTAAAAGACAGTAGCAATTCAGAGAAAGAGATTATACAGAGTTCAAAGAATTTTGATCAGAATTTGCAGGTTTACCTAAAGGACAGTTACTGAGCTTCAAGACATGACAGGTATCATTTTACAGAAGAAAAAATGTCAGATGATGAAAAAAAAAAAGATTTAGAGGTTTGTTGATAGATTCCTGGAAGCAAAGCCAAGGAAATAGGAAAATGAATGCTGCTAACATTTAAGCAAAGCATGCACATCCTGAGCCCAAGCTCCAAGCACCCAGGCCAGGCCTCAACACAGACAGCCATAGCAGGAAAGAGAGCAAAGCCACAGGGCACCTGTTAAGTATTAGGCTAATCCAGGTAACTAGCTTGCAGGTGCAAAAAATAAGTTTGAATCAATGTTTTCTCAGGCAGCTGATTGGAAGCACACCTGTCATCGACTTTTGGTGGGAGTTTCACCACATTGCTGGTCACTCAGATTGTTCTCTCGACCTTTTAGTTGCCTTCATCCAGAAAGTGTCTCTGTGTGCTTTGTTAAACTCAGTCTTTTTTGTTTCTTTTCATCTCTTACTTGTCACAGAATGACTTTTCCACCTGATGAAGAGCTTGAAGGCTTTATGCATGCCTTGTCCCTGTGGATTGTTTCAGTGTGTTTCCCAGAGATGTTGTCAGAGGCAAACTTTAACAACTACATGTGTTCAGGATTATTTCCTTCTAAGCACTCTCATTTTCAACTCAGAAAACGAAATTATGCCAGATCTGATACTGGCAAAATTTTGAACCGAAACGTTCAAAGAAGTTCAATTTTTCTCAGTATGTTAAAGCTGTCAGGGATGTGCCTATCACATTTCTGTTGTTTGGAATCCAAAACATATAGAAGTTGCAGTAAAAGCACTGCTGCTACCAGTGTCCTACCTGACCTGTTGTAAATGGGAAGATTATCCCAATCCTCCTGTGGTGATAGGGAGCAAGGTAGAAGTGTGGGGCCATGCATATGCATAGTACTTGTCTGTTTGAGGGAAAAGATTCCACTTGTACTGTACAAAAAGGTAAAAGTGCAATGAATTGTGCTGAGGGAAAAGATTCAAATTTTACTGTGCAAAAAGGTAAAAGTGCAATGAATTGTGAATTATTTTAGTCACATTAGTAAATATTTAGCTAGCTTGCTCAGATATAATCCTGTTCCCTTTTCTTTTGAGAGGATTAAAAAAGCTACATGTATGTATGTAAATATTTCTAAACAACAGCATAAAAATGGCAATCTCTTGGTACCAGAAAATGCACAAAACATGTTATTTTGCTTTTCTTTAAGTTATTACATTGATATTAAATGTCATAATACTGCCATCTTCATAGGCAGTGAGCAGATTGAGAGGGCCAAATCCTGGCTTGTTGCCTGTGGGCACAATTTGAGAAAACTGAACTTTGAATACTCTACCTGTCCAAAACTGTCTTCCTGCTGTTAGGCAGAAGATACAGTCCAGGATTTATTTCATGCAGAGAAAGCTGAAAACCTGACATTGGAATAGGTAGACACACATTCCAGAAAAAAAAATGGGGACCTTACTGACAGACCAAGGAAAAATGAGTAAAAAGAAGTCTTTACAATGCCATGAATAAGCAGTTACTCCTGTTACATTTCACTAGTTTACACCTCGCACTCAGCCTGCTGTGGGGAGGAGACATGGTGGTGTACCTATCATGCACCATTTGCCTGCAGGGCAACCAGCCTTGGGCTCCTGCCACTACCACAGGCTTCCCATTGCTGATAGCTAGTTATTTAGAACTAACAAATGCTGTCACTGTGTTCCCATCACTAATAGCTACTTATTAGGATTGTTGTTGTGACTACTATGCTAGCAGAGGGCTAAATCCCAGGCTCCCAAGTTGGTTTTTTATTCACACAGGATTATTCTCAGTAGGTAAAACCTGACTTTGGCAAGATTATTTGGTTGGCATTACTCTCTATGTGGCTACACCATTAGCTGTTTACCACCAGTAATAAACTTACCTAGTTATTTTGCAAGAACAGATGGGCTGCCACTCTCTTCCTCTGCTCTGAGGGT